>NW_026126969.1:0-140193 GCF_943737965.1 Phodopus roborovskii
GCTTGTATTGCCAGTCCCACAAGCAACAGGCTTTGTAGGCATTCTGCCTCCACCCCATCCCGTTCTCTCCTGCTGTATCATACAAATGCCCAGTCTTCTACCAATTTACACACACAGACACATGCACGCACACACACACACACACACACACACACACACACACACACAAACAAACTCACACATTCACAAACACACACACATATTAAAGAATAGGGCCCAGGAGCATAGACTGTCTATAAATTCCAGAGGTCACTTGGTGGCATGTGGTGCCCTCTTCTGGTGAAAGAACAGACAGAATACTCATCATAAAATCAAATCCAGAAGCATTTCATTTCTACTTATTATTACTATTATCATCATTATTATTATTCTGATTATTTTGAGACAAACATTTAGTCTTTCGTGGAGAATGTCCTTGGTACTCTCTGTAATAAAGCAGGCTTGGTGCAAACAGATCAATTTATGTTTGCCTCCCTAGTGTTGATGGGATTGACGGCCAATGTCAGGAACAGAACATATTGTGTACTCCATTTTCCCTTTTTCCCTTGTCTGTAAACTCACATTTCTTCTCTCTTGTTTCTTTTTCTTTCCCTACACTCTCCATAGGAATCTAAACCTGGGCGGTATTTTTCCTTTTCATAAGGCTGTGCTTTCCCAATATAAGAGCTTCCTACAATTCTTCAAGTGAAATTTGATTTTACTTTGTCACTGGAAGCACAAAGAACAAACAGGACCTTGAAAAGTGCATCCATATGATTGTGTCCATCTTGGTATCTTGTTGAGGTAACTCAAGCAAAGACGTGGAAATGAAAACCAAAGTAGGCAGGGCAGCCGGCATGTGGCCCATCATTGCTGGATTCTCTCAAACAACTGTGCTGGCCTTATGAATTTTAGCATTGTACTCCCTTGCTCTCTCTTACTCTCCATGGCTCCTTTACCTCCTTCCAACACGTGCCACAAGATATCTGTGAGAGTTGATCTTCCAGGCGTGTTGTCTGTCAGAAGACAAACATTCTTGAATGATAGCTGTCCAAGTTACATCATCTCAGTGGGTAAGGTGTTGTCACTGAGGAATATGAATGGACCATTTTAGTATATATTGTACTTGTTTTTAGTGGACCAAGGTTGTTGTTATTCATCAACATCCTCATCAAACTTGTGGCTCCTGCTGCCTTCCTTTTACAAATTAAGTGCCTCTCTCCCTCTCCTCTCTTGAGGGTAAATCAATGGAAAGTCTAACTTGGATATGGCTTGCTTTGGAATTGTGGGATTATATTCCTCTTTGCCGAACCTGGGCCATTCAGGTAGGACTGAGAGATGCTGCATTCACTGGAAAGTCTACCAAGTATTGATAATGGCTTTTCATAAGCATACAGCTGGAGCCCACTTTGCCTAAACACAATACCCTATATATCCTCACCTGGGTCATCACAGGGCCATTGCTAGCTGATTGTGGTTGGATATAAAAGAAAGGAATCACTTAGAGTCAGAGAATTCTGCTCCTTGTCTTTTTATTTTACTTCATTTTTCTGTTGTTTTTCATTGTTTGGCAAAATGTATACTATGCATCTTTGTAGAATGTCCTGGAACTCACTTTGGGACCAGACTGGCTTCAAGCACACAGAAACTAGCTCAGCTTGCCTCCCAAGGCCTGGGATTAATGATGTGTGACACAACCCCACAGTTTTTAATTTAATTTTGTTGTTCGGGAAGGGGGGGGGTATGGTGGGAATGCTTAATCAGTTCTTTCTTTAGATCCTTCAGGATTGATTTCATACAAAGTGTTATGACCACAGTTTCCCTTCTTCCCACAGCTCCTTCTCCTCAGCCAAATCCAACTGGTGTTAGGGTTATGCTTCTAGTTCACTCTCTTTCACACATTGCTGTGTTAATGCAAGAGCTGTAATTACTTTTCTCCATGGATCCTGGAATTATCAGTTTTTAGATTCTGCATGTGGTTTAGCCATGCACATGATTAAAATCAGTGAAATCTGAGTACCACCTGCCAGTGCAAAAGAAATTTTACGAGGATTTCAACTTATAGGCAGAGTATGTCAGGAAAGGGCAAGCTCTCTGTCACTGGGTTTAGAGCATTTACAATTGGTGATACATAACCAAAGCATTACACAGGATCAAGCCAACTTTCAAATAAGGTAGCCAATCATTCTGTTGTACTGATAGTCACATTAATAGAGGAAATTAGAGAAAGATAGAGTGATAAATTTAGGGACATGGCTTCCTTTCCAGCAGAAGTCAAATATACAAATGAAATAAAAAAAAAATAACCAGAAATGGCCTGGTAGATGTCTTAGTAGTTGAAAGTCTTTCTGTTTTTTTTTTTTTTCAGCATTTCTCTGTATACCCATTCTTTTCTAGAACTCAGATTGTAGTCCTGGTGAGCTGACAAATCTCTGCTTTCCGATTTTTGAGAACAGAGGCTTGATTCATCATCTGTGGCTAAAGTTGGAATTTTGTTATTTATTTTTGAGTACATGAGACCTGAGAACTATAGTAGCAGAACAATACTCAGGAATCAGTTGGTGTTCTGCCTTAGGGACTGTGTGAAATTTTTGTCTTGATGTTTGTTTGTTTTTGTTTTTTAGTTTGTTTTTTGTATTAACTGTCTCCATACTTAAATTTCCTCCACTGTCTCTCCCTTCCTTCCTTCTTCCTTTCATTTCTTTTGGAAACTGGTTTTGTCTTTGTACCTTGAGAGCTGTCTTGAAACTCATTTTGTAGGCCAGGCAGAAGTGAAAGACAGAAATCAACCTGTCTATGTGCCTCTGCCTCTGCCTCTACCTCAGAACCACTGTGTACCAATCTCCACTTGAATACTCATATATGCATGTGCCGTGCTTTCCAGTTAAACATTGGTTGAGGAGGGAAAGCCTACATGGCTGATAGGAATTCAGTTATTTTCAGGTTTATGAGGAACTATAAACTTTGTTTTGTTTACTTTATATTTTCCCTTGTGGTTTTTTTTTTTTCTTTTTTTTAAAGACAGCTTGTGTCCCTTTATCTTTGCTCCACTTCATGGTGCAGGTCTTCTTTCTGAGAACAGATATGAAAGCATTGAGCTAACTCAAATTAGTTTACCTCTACTAATGTTGTTGTTCTCACTATACAGCAGAGATTGGCCAAGCCATACATGAAAATCCAGCCCTGTCAAAGAGCAAAGAGGACCTTTCTTGCTTAGGGCCTAACAAAGCTTGGCCCTAATTCTCTTGTACTTGTAATTATGGATACATTGTGAATTTTAAAATCATTGAAATCCTGTTAGTCCTCTTGTCACTCTCTAGATTTTCACAGAACTATTTTCATTTGTTTATTTTTGGCTTTATCATTGAGGTGTGTGTGTGTGTGTGTGTGTGTGTGTGTGTGTGTGTGTGTGCATATCATGTGCCTCCCTGCCAACGGGCCTACTCAGTTTGAGCATGAATATGTTCAGATTTGTAGTTAGATTTAGTGCATAAAGATAGTTTTCAATTTTTCAAGACATGATTTTTCTCTGTGTTGCTTTGATTCTCCCAGGACTCAGTCTGTATACCAGGCTGGTCATAAACTCATAGATCCTCCTGCCACCAGAGTGGTTACATTACAGGCATGTGGGGATATTTCCTGCTCCATACTTGGTATTCTTCTTTCTTCCTTGCTTTCTTTCTTCTACCACATCAACTTCTTATTTTCCTTCTTCTTCTACCCCTTCTACTTCTTTTTGTTCTTTATCTTTCTCGTCATCTTTTCTCTTTTACTTCTTCTTCTTCTAATTTTCTTTTGCTCTTTCATCATGAGGCTTCACTATGCAGCTTTTACTGACCTGAGGCTCCATTGAACTCAAACCCAAACAGCTTCCTGAATGCTGTTGATAAAATTCTCATGGCCACTGCCCAGTAATTTCGCCTTTCAAGTCTTGCTATCTAGCAATTTAATTTTTCAATTACTTACCCCTTAGACTTTATGTCTACGCACTCCTGGAAATCCAGATCCTCCGATCTCCCTACACAATCAAAAATAACTAGAGTTAAAATAATTAACCTGGCCTTCATACAGGTGTAAATCAAAAATAAATGAAGAAGATCGAAGGGAACTTGGCCTGGGGATCAGATGAAACTTCACGGATTGCTGGAAAGCTGAACTAGTCTAGAGGTGTATGCTTACACACAACAAACAAGTAGTGCTGCTTGTTTGAACTTGGGTTAGTATGTGAAGAAACACAGATTCTGATTCCAAAGTGAGTCTTTCTTTTTCCACCTTTCTTTATTTCATAAGTAAAATCAGAGACCTGGTTGGCATGGAGCTTGTATTGCCAGTCCCACAAGCAAACAGGCTTTGTAGGCATTCTGCCTCCACACCCCATCCCGTTCTCTCCTGCTGTATCATACAAATGCCCAGTCTTCTACCAATTTACACACACACAGACACATGCACGCACACACACACACACACACACACACACACACACACACACACAAACAAACTCACACATTCACAAACACACACACATATTAAAGAATAGGGCCCAGGAGCATAGACTGTCTATAAATTGCAGAGGTCACTTGGTGGCATGTAGTGCCCTCTTCTGGTGAAAGGGCAGACAGAATACTCATGCATAAAATCAATCCAGAAGCATTTCATTTCTACTTATTATTACTATTATCATCATTATTATTATTCTGATTATTTTTGAGACAAACATTTAGTCTTTTCGTAGGAGAATGTCCTTGAACACTCTCTGTAATAAAGCAGGCTTGGAATTCAAACAGATCAATTTATGTTTGCCTCCCTAGTGTTGATGGGATTGACGGCCAATGTCAGGAACAGAACATAGTGTGTTCTCCATTTTTCCCTTTTCCCTTGTCTGTAAACTCACATTTCTTCTCTCTTGTTTTCTTTTTCTTTCCCTTCACTCTCCATAGGAATCTAAACCTGGGCGGTATTTTCCTTTTCATATAAGGCTGTGCTTTCCCAATATAAGAGCTTCCTACAATTCTTCAAGTGAAATTTGATTTTACTTTGTCACTGGGAAACACAAAGAACAAACAGGACCTTGAAAAGTGCATCATATGATTGTGTCCATCTTGGTATCTTGTTGAGGTAACTCAAGCAAAGACGTGGAAATGAAAACCAAAGTAGGCAGGGCAGCCGGCATGTGGCCCATCATTGCTGGATTCTCTCAAACAACTGTGCTGGCCTTATGAATTTTAGCATTGTACTCCCTTGCTCTCTCTTACTCTCCATGGCTCCTTTACCTCCTTCCAACACGTGCCACAAGATATCTGTGAGAGTTGATCTTCCAGAAAGCGTGTTGTCTGTCAGGAAGACAAACATTCTTGAATGATAGCTGTCCAAGTTACATCATCTCAGTGGGTAAGGTATTGTCACTGAGGAATATGAATGAACCATTTTAGTATATATTGTACTTGTTTTTAGTGGACCAAAGTTGTTGTTATTCATCAACATCCTCATCAAACTTGTGGCTCCTGCTGCCTTCCTTTTACAAATTAATTGCCTCTCTCCCTCTCCTCTCATGAGGGTAAATCAATGGAAAGTCTAACTTGGATATGGCTTGCTTTGGAATTGTGGGATTATATTCCTCTTTGCCGAACCTGGGCCATTCAGGTAGGACTGAGAGATGCTGCATTCACTGGAAAGTCTACCAAGTATTGATAATGGCTTTTCATAAGCATACAGCTGGAGCCCACTTTGCCTAAACACAATACCCTATATATCCTCACCTGGGTCATCACAGGGCCATTGCTAGCTGATTGTGGTTGGATATAAAGAAAGGAATCACTTAGAGTCAGAGAGTTCTGCTCCCTTGTCTTTTTATTTTACTTCATTTTTCTGTTGTTTTTCATTGTTTGGCAAAATGTATACTATGCATCTTTGTAGAATGTCCTGGAACTCACTTTTGGGACCAGACTGGCTTCAAGCACACAGAAACTAGCTCAGCTCTGCCTCCCAAGGCCTGAGATTAATGATGTGTGACACAACCCCACAGTTTTTAATTTAATTTTGTTGTTCGGGAAGGGGGTATGGTGGGAATGCTTAATCAGTTCTTTCTTTAGATCCTTCAGGATTGATTTCATACAAAGTGTTATGACCACAGTTTCCCTTCTTCCCACAGCTCCTTCTCCTCAGCCAAATCCAACTGGTGTTAGGGTTATGCTTCTAGTTCACTCTCTTTCACACATTGCTGTGTTAATGCAAGAGCTGTAATTACTTTTCTCCATGGATCCTGGAATTATCAGTTTTTAGATTCTGCATGTGGTTTAGCCATGCACATGATTAAAATCAGTGAAATCTGAGTACCACCTGCCAGTGCAAAAGAAATTTTACGAGGATTTCAACTTATAGGCAGAGTATGTCAGGAAAGGGCAAGCTCTCTGTCACTGGGTTTAGAGCATTTACAATTGGTGATACATAACCAAAGCATTACACAGGATCAAGCCAACTTTCAAATAAGGTAGCCAATCATTCTGTTGTACTGATAGTCACATTAATAGAGGAAATTAGAGAAAGATAGAGTGATAAATTTAGGGACATGGCTTCCTTTCCAGCAGAAGTCAAATATATGAAATTAAAAAAAAAAAATAACCAGAAATGGCCTGGTAGATGTCTTAGTAGTTGAAAGTCTTTCTGTTTTTTTTTTTTTTTCAGCATTTCTCTGTATACCCATTTCTTTTCTAGAACTCAGATTGTAGTCCTGGTGAGCTGACAAATCTCTGCTTTCCGATTTTTGAGAACAGAGGCTTGATTCATCATCTGTGGCTAAAGTTGGAATTTTGTTATTTATTTTTGAGTACATGAGACCTGAGAACTATAGTAGCAGAACAATACTCAGGAATCAGTTGGTGTTCTGCCTTAGGGACTGTGTGAAATTTTTGTCTTGATGTTTGTTTGTTTTTGTTTTTTAGTTTGTTTTTTGTATTAACTGTCTCCATACTTAAATTTCCTCCACTGTCTCTCCCTTCCTTCCTTCTTCCTTTCATTTCTTTTGGAAACTGGTTTTGTCTTTGTACCTTGAGAGCTGTCTTGAAACTCATTTTGTAGGCCAGGCAGAAGTGAAAGACAGAAATCAACCTGTCTATGTGCCTCTGCCTCTGCCTCTACCTCAGAACCACTGTGTACCAATCTCCACTTGAATACTCATATATGCATGTGCCGTGCTTTCCAGTTAAACATTGGTTGAGGAGGGAAAGCCTACATGGCTGATAGGAATTCAGTTATTTTCAGGTTTATGAGGAACTATAAACTTTGTTTTGTTTACTTTATATTTTCCCTTGTGGTTTTTTTTTTTTTTCTTTTTTTTAAAGACAGCTTGTGTCCCTTTATCTTTGCTCCACTTCATGGTGCAGGTCTTCTTTCTGAGAACAGATATGAAAGCATTGAGCTAACTCAAATTAGTTTACCTCTACTAATGTTGTTGTTCTCACTATACAGCAGAGATTGGCCAAGCCATACATGAAAATCCAGCCCTGTCAAAGAGCAAAGAGGACCTTTCTTGCTTTAGGGCCTAACAAAGCTTGGCCCTAATTCTCTTGTACTTGTAATTATGGATACATTGTGAATTTTAAAATCATTGAAATCCTGTTAGTCCTCTTGTCACTCTCTAGATTTTCACAGAACTATTTTCATTTGTTTATTTTTGGCTTTATCATTGAGTGTGTGTGTGTGTGTGTGTGTGTGTGTGTGTGTGTGTGCATATCATGTGCCTCCCTGCCAACGGGCCTACTCAGTTTGAGCATGAATATGTTCAGATTTGTAGTTAGATTTAGTGCATAAAGATAGTTTTCAATTTTTCAAGACATGATTTTTCTGTGTTGCTTTGATTCTCCCAGGACTCAGTCTGTATACCAGGCTGGTCATAAACTCATAGATCCTCCTGCCACCAGAGTGGTTACATTACAGGCATGTGGGGATATTTCCTGCTCCATACTTGGTATTCTTCTTTCTTCCTTGCTTTCTTTCTTCTACCACATCAACTTCTTATTTTCCTTCTTCTTCTACCCCTTCTACTTCTTTTTGTTCTTTATCTTTCTCGTCATCTTTTCTCTTTTACTTCTTCTTCTTCTAATTTTCTTTTGCTCTTTCATCATGAGGCTTCACTATGCAGCTTTTACTGACCTGAGGCTCCATTGAACTCAAACCCAAACAGCTTCCTGAATGCTGTTGATAAAATTCTCATGGCCACTGCCCAGTAATTTCGCCTTTCAAGTCTTGCTATCTAGCAATTTAATTTTTCAATTACTTACCCCTTAGACTTTATGTCTACGCACTCCTGGAAATCCAGATCCTCCGATCTCCCTACACAATCAAAAATAACTAGAGTTAAAATAATTAACCTGGCCTTCATACAGGTGTAAATCAAAAATAAATGAAGAAGATCGAAGGGAACTTGGCCTGGGGATCAGATGAAACTTCACGGATTGCTGGAAAGCTGAACTAGTCTAGAGGTGTATGCTTACACACAACAAACAAGTAGTGCTGCTTGTTTGAACTTGGGTTAGTATGTGAAGAAACACAGATTCTGATTCCAAAGTGAGTCTTTCTTTTCCACCTTTCTTTATTTCATAAGTAAAATCAGAGACCTGGTTGGCATGGAGCTTGTATTGCCAGTCCCACAAGCAAACAGGCTTTGTAGGCATTCTGCCTCCACACCCCATCCCGTTCCTCTCCTGCTGTATCATACAAATGCCCAGTCTTCTACCAATTTACACACACACAGACACATGCACGCACACACACACACACACACACACACACACACACACACACACAAACAAACTCACACATTCACAAACACACACACATATTAAAGAATAGGGCCCAGGAGCATAGACTGTCTATAAATTGCAGAGGTCACTTGGTGGCATGTAGTGCCCTCTTCTGGTGAAAGGGCAGACAGAATACTCATGCATAAAATCAATCCAGAAGCATTTCATTTCTACTTATTATTACTATTATCATCATTATTATTATTCTGATTATTTTTGAGACAAACATTTAGTCTTTTCGTAGGAGAATGTCCTTGAACACTCTCTGTAATAAAGCAGGCTTGGAATTCAAACAGATCAATTTATGTTTGCCTCCCTAGTGTTGATGGGATTGACGGCCAATGTCAGGAACAGAACATAGTGTGTTCTCCATTTTTCCCTTTTCCCTTGTCTGTAAACTCACATTTCTTCTCTCTTGTTTTCTTTTTCTTTCCCTTCACTCTCCATAGGAATCTAAACCTGGGCGGTATTTTCCTTTTCATATAAGGCTGTGCTTTCCCAATATAAGAGCTTCCTACAATTCTTCAAGTGAAATTTGATTTTACTTTGTCACTGGGAAACACAAAGAACAAACAGGACCTTGAAAAGTGCATCATATGATTGTGTCCATCTTGGTATCTTGTTGAGGTAACTCAAGCAAAGACGTGGAAATGAAAACCAAAGTAGGCAGGGCAGCCGGCATGTGGCCCATCATTGCTGGATTCTCTCAAACAACTGTGCTGGCCTTATGAATTTTAGCATTGTACTCCCTTGCTCTCTCTTACTCTCCATGGCTCCTTTACCTCCTTCCAACACGTGCCACAAGATATCTGTGAGAGTTGATCTTCCAGAAAGCGTGTTGTCTGTCAGGAAGACAAACATTCTTGAATGATAGCTGTCCAAGTTACATCATCTCAGTGGGTAAGGTATTGTCACTGAGGAATATGAATGAACCATTTTAGTATATATTGTACTTGTTTTTAGTGGACCAAAGTTGTTGTTATTCATCAACATCCTCATCAAACTTGTGGCTCCTGCTGCCTTCCTTTTACAAATTAATTGCCTCTCTCCCTCTCCTCTCATGAGGGTAAATCAATGGAAAGTCTAACTTGGATATGGCTTGCTTTGGAATTGTGGGATTATATTCCTCTTTGCCGAACCTGGGCCATTCAGGTAGGACTGAGAGATGCTGCATTCACTGGAAAGTCTACCAAGTATTGATAATGGCTTTTCATAAGCATACAGCTGGAGCCCACTTTGCCTAAACACAATACCCTATATATCCTCACCTGGGTCATCACAGGGCCATTGCTAGCTGATTGTGGTTGGATATAAAGAAAGGAATCACTTAGAGTCAGAGAGTTCTGCTCCCTTGTCTTTTTATTTTACTTCATTTTTCTGTTGATTTTCATTGTTTGGCAAAATGTATACTATGCATCTTTGTAGAATGTCCTGGAACTCACTTTTGAGACCAGACTGGCTTCAAGCACACAGAAACTAGCTCAGCTCTGCCTCCCAAGGCCTGAGATTAATGATGTGTGACACAACCCCACAGTTTTTAATTTAATTTTGTTGTTCGGGAAGGGGGTATGGTGGGAATGCTTAATCAGTTCTTTCTTTAGATCCTTCAGGATTGATTTCATACAAAGTGTTATGACCACAGTTTCCCTTCTTCCCACAGCTCCTTCTCCTCAGCCAAATCCAACTGGTGTTAGGGTTATACTTCTAGTTCACTCTCTTTCACACATTGCTGTGTTAATGCAAGAGCTGTTATTACTTTTCTCCATGGATCCTGGAATTATCAGTTTTTAGATTCTGCATGTGGTTTAGCCATGCACATGATTAAAATCAGTGAAATCTGAGTACCACCTGCCAGTGCACAAGAAATTTTACGAGGATTTCAACTTATAGGCAGAGTATGTCAGGAAAGGGCAAGCTCTCTGTCACTGGGTTTAGAGCATTTACAATTGGTGATACATAACCAAAGCATTACACAGGATCAAGCCAACTTTCAAATAAGGTAGCCAATCATTCTGTTGTACTGATAGTCACATTAATAGAGGAAATTAGAGAAAGATAGAGTGATAAATTTAGGGACATGGCTTCCTTTCCAGCAGAAGTCAAATATATGAAATTAAAAAAAAAAATAACCAGAAATGGCCTGGTAGATGTCTTAGTAGTTGAAAGTCTTTCTGTTTTTTTTTTTTTTTTCAGCATTTCTCTGTATACCCATTTCTTTTCTAGAACTCAGATTGTAGTCCTGGTGAGCTGACAAATCTCTGCTTTCCGATTTTTGAGAACAGAGGCTTGATTCATCATCTGTGGCTAAAGTTGGAATTTTGTTATTTATTTTTGAGTACATGAGACCTGAGAACTATAGTAGCAGAACAATACTCAGGAATCAGTTGGTGTTCTGCCTTAGGGACTGTGTGAAATTTTTGTCTTGATGTTTGTTTGTTTTTGTTTTTTAGTTTGTTTTTTGTATTAACTGTCTCCATACTTAAATTTCCTCCACTGTCTCTCCCTTCCTTCCTTCTTCCTTTCATTTCTTTTGGAAACTGGTTTTGTCTTTGTACCTTGAGAGCTGTCTTGAAACTCATTTTGTAGGCCAGGCAGAAGTGAAAGACAGAAATCAACCTGTCTATGTGCCTCTGCCTCTGCCTCTACCTCAGAACCACTGTGTACCAATCTCCACTTGAATACTCATATATGCATGTGCCGTGCTTTCCAGTTAAACATTGGTTGAGGAGGGAAAGCCTACATGGCTGATAGGAATTCAGTTATTTTCAGGTTTATGAGGAACTATAAACTTTGTTTTGTTTACTTTATATTTTCCCTTGTGGTTTTTTTTTTTTTTTTTTTTAAAGACAGCTTGTGTCCCTTTATCTTTGCTCCACTTCATGGTGCAGGTCTTCTTTCTGAGAACAGATATGAAAGCATTGAGCTAACTCAAATTAGTTTACCTCTACTAATGTTGTTGTTCTCACTATACAGCAGAGATTGGCCAAGCCATACATGAAAATCCAGCCCTGTCAAAGAGCAAAGAGGACCTTTCTTGCTTTAGGGCCTAACAAAGCTTGGCCCTAATTCTCTTGTACTTGTAATTATGGATACATTGTGAATTTTAAAATCATTGAAATCCTGTTAGTCCTCTTGTCACTCTCTAGATTTTCACAGAACTATTTTCATTTGTTTATTTTTGGCTTTATCATTGAGTGTGTGTGTGTGTGTGTGTGTGTGTGTGTGTGTGTGTGTGTGTGCATATCATGTGCCTCCCTGCCAACGGGCCTACTCAGTTTGAGCATGAATATGTTCAGATTTGTAGTTAGATTTAGTGCATAAAGATAGTTTTCAATTTTTCAAGACATGATTTTTCTGTGTTGCTTTGATTCTCCCAGGACTCAGTCTGTATACCAGGCTGGTCATAAACTCATAGATCCTCCTGCCACCAGAGTGGTTACATTACAGGCATGTGGGGATATTTCCTGCTCCATACTTGGTATTCTTCTTTCTTCCTTGCTTTCTTTCTTCTACCACATCAACTTCTTATTTTCCTTCTTCTTCTACCCCTTCTACTTCTTTTTGTTCTTTATCTTTCTCGTCATCTTTTCTCTTTTACTTCTTCTTCTTCTAATTTTCTTTTGCTCTTTCATCATGAGGCTTCACTATGCAGCTTTTACTGACCTGAGGCTCCATTGAACTCAAACCCAAACAGCTTCCTGAATGCTGTTGATAAAATTCTCATGGCCACTGCCCAGTAATTTCGCCTTTCAAGTCTTGCTATCTAGCAATTTAATTTTTCAATTACTTACCCCTTAGACTTTATGTCTACGCACTCCTGGAAATCCAGATCCTCCGATCTCCCTACACAATCAAAAATAACTAGAGTTAAAATAATTAACCTGGCCTTCATACAGGTGTAAATCAAAAATAAATGAAGAAGATCGAAGGGAACTTGGCCTGGGGATCAGATGAAACTTCACGGATTGCTGGAAAGCTGAACTAGTCTAGAGGTGTATGCTTACACACAACAAACAAGTAGTGCTGCTTGTTTGAACTTGGGTTAGTATGTGAAGAAACACAGATTCTGATTCCAAAGTGAGTCTTTCTTTTCCACCTTTCTTTATTTCATAAGTAAAATCAGAGACCTGGTTGGCATGGAGCTTGTATTGCCAGTCCCACAAGCAAACAGGCTTTGTAGGCATTCTGCCTCCACACCCCATCCCGTTCTCTCCTGCTGTATCATACAAATGCCCAGTCTTCTACCAATTTACACACACACAGACACATGCACGCACACACACACACACACACACACACACACACACACACACAAACAAACTCACACATTCACAAACACACACACATATTAAAGAATAGGGCCCAGGAGCATAGACTGTCTATAAATTGCAGAGGTCACTTGGTGGCATGTAGTGCCCTCTTCTGGTGAAAGGGCAGACAGAATACTCATGCATAAAATCAATCCAGAAGCATTTCATTTCTACTTATTATTACTATTATCATCATTATTATTATTCTGATTATTTTTGAGACAAACATTTAGTCTTTTCGTAGGAGAATGTCCTTGAACACTCTCTGTAATAAAGCAGGCTTGGAATTCAAACAGATCAATTTATGTTTGCCTCCCCTAGTGTTGATGGGATTGACGGCCAATGTCAGGAACAGAACATAGTGTGTTCTCCATTTTTCCCTTTTCCCTTGTCTGTAAACTCACATTTCTTCTCTCTTGTTTTCTTTTTCTTTCCCTTCACTCTCCATAGGAATCTAAACCTGGGCGGTATTTTCCTTTTCATATAAGGCTGTGCTTTCCCAATATAAGAGCTTCCTACAATTCTTCAAGTGAAATTTGATTTTACTTTGTCACTGGGAAACACAAAGAATAAACAGGACCTTGAAAAGTGCATCATATGATTGTGTCCATCTTGGTATCTTGTTGAGGTAACTCAAGCAAAGACGTGGAAATGAAAACCAAAGTAGGCAGGGCAGCCGGCATGTGGCCCATCATTGCTGGATTCTCTCAAACAACTGTGCTGGCCTTATGAATTTTAGCATTGTACTCCCTTGCTCTCTCTTACTCTCCATGGCTCCTTTACCTCCTTCCAACACGTGCCACAAGATATCTGTGAGAGTTGATCTTCCAGAAAGCGTGTTGTCTGTCAGGAAGACAAACATTCTTGAATGATAGCTGTCCAAGTTACATCATCTCAGTGGGTAAGGTATTGTCACTGAGGAATATGAATGAACCATTTTAGTATATATTGTACTTGTTTTTAGGGGACCAAAGTTGTTGTTATTCATCAACATCCTCATCAAACTTGTGGCTCCTGCTGCCTTCCTTTTACAAATTAATTGCCTCTCTCCCTCTCCTCTCATGAGGGTAAATCAATGGAAAGTCTAACTTGGATATGGCTTGCTTTGGAATTGTGGGATTATATTCCTCTTTGCCGAACCTGGGCCATTCAGGTAGGACTGAGAGATGCTGCATTCACTGGAAAGTCTACCAAGTATTGGTAATGGCTTTTCATAAGCATACAGCTGGAGCCCACTTTGCCTAAACACATTATCCTATATATCCTCACCTGGGTCATCACAGGGCCATTGCTAGCTGATTGTGGTTGGATATAAAGAAAGGAATCACTTAGAGTCAGAGAGTTCTGCTCCCTTATCTTTTTATTTTACTTCATTTTTCTGTTGATTTTCATTGTTTGGCAAAATGTATACTATGCATCTTTGTAGAATGTCCTGGAACTCACTTTTGAGACCAGACTGGCTTCAAGCACACAGAAACTAGCTCAGCTCTGCCTCCCAAGGCCTGAGATTAATGATGTGTGACACAACCCCACAGTTTTTAATTTAATTTTTTGTTCGGGAAGGGGGTATGGTGGGAATGCTTAATCAGTTCTTTCTTTAGATCCTTCAGGATTGATTTCATACAAAGTGTTATGACCACAGTTTCCCTTCTTCCCACAGCTCCTTCTCCTCAGCCAAATCCAACTGGTGTTAGGGTTATGCTTCTAGTTCACTCTCTTTCACACATTGCTGTGTTAATGCAAGAGCTGTAATTACTTTTCTCCATGGATCCTGGAATTATCAGTTTTTAGATTCTGCATGTGGTTTAGCCATGCACATGATTAAAATCAGTGAAATCTGAGTACCACCTGCCAGTGCAAAAGAACTTTTACGAGGATTTCAACTTATAGGCAGAGTATGTCAGGAAAGGGCAAGCTCTCTGTCACTGGGTTTAGAGCATTTACAATTGGTGATACATAACCAAAGCATTACACAGGATCAAGCCAACTTTCAAATAAGGTAGCCAATCATTCTGTTGTACTGATAGTCACATTAATAGAGGAAATTAGAGAAAGATAGAGTGATAAATTTAGGGACATGGCTTCCTTTCCAGCAGAAGTCAAATATATGAAATTAAAAAAAAAATAACCAGAAATGGCCTGGTAGATGTCTTAGTAGTTGAAAGTCTTTCTGTTTTTTTTTTTTTTCAGCATTTCTCTGTATACCCATTTCTTTTCTAGAACTCAGATTGTAGTCCTGGTGAGCTGACAAATCTCTGCTTTCCGATTTTTGAGAACAGAGGCTTGATTCATCATCTGTGGCTAAAAGTTGGAATTTTGTTATTTATTTTTGAGTACATGAGACCTGAGAACTATAGTAGCAGAACAATACTCAGGAATCAGTTGGTGTTCTGCCTTAGGGACTGTGTGAAATTTTTGTCTTGATGTTTGTTTGTTTTTGTTTTTTAGTTTGTTTTTTGTATTAACTGTCTCCATACTTAAATTTCCTCCACTGTCTCTCCCTTCCTTCCTTCTTCCTTTCATTTCTTTTGGAAACTGGTTTTGTCTTTGTACCTTGAGAGCTGTCTTGAAACTCATTTTGTAGGCCAGGCAGAAGTGAAAGACAGAAATCAACCTGTCTATGTGCCTCTGCCTCTGCCTCTACCTCAGAACCACTGTGTACCAATCTCCACTTGAATACTCATATATGCATGTGCCGTGCTTTCCAGTTAAACATTGGTTGAGGAGGGAAAGCCTACATGGCTGATAGGAATTCAGTTATTTTCAGGTTTATGAGGAATTATAAACTTTGTTTTGTTTACTTTATATTTTCCCTTGTGGTTTTTTTTTTTTTTTTTATTTTTTTTAAAGACAGCTTGTGTCCCTTTATCTTTGCTCCACTTCATGGTGCAGGTCTTCTTTCTGAGAACAGATATGAAAGCATTGAGCTAACTCAAATTAGTTTACCTCTACTAATGTTGTTGTTCTCACTATACAGCAGAGATTGGCCAAGCCATACATGAAAATCCAGCCCTGTCAAAGAGCAAAGAGGACCTTTCTTGCTTTAGGGCCTAACAAAGCTTGGCCCTAATTCTCTTGTACTTGTAATTATGGATACATTGTGAATTTTAAAATCATTGAAATCCTGTTAGTCCTCTTGTCACTCTCTAGATTTTCACTGAACTATTTTCATTTGTTTATTTTTGGCTTTATCATTGACTGTGTGTGTGTGTGTGTGTGTGTGTGTGTGTGTGCATATCATGTGCCTCCCTGCCAACGGGCCTACTCAGTTTGAGCATGAATATGTTCAGATTTGTAGTTAGATTTAGTGCATAAAGATAGTTTTCAATTTTTCAAGACATGATTTTTCTGTGTTGCTTTGATTCTCCCAGGACTCAGTCTGTAGACCAGGCTGGCCATGAACTCATAGATCCTCCTGCCACCAGAGTGGTTACATTACAGGCATGTGGGGATATTTCCTGCTCCATACTTGGTTTTCTTCTTTCTTCCTTGCTTTCTTTCTTCTACCACATCAACTTCTTATTTTCCTTCTTCTTCTACCCCTTCTACTTCTTTTTGTTCTTTATCTTTCTCGTCATCTTTTCCCTTTTACTTCTTCTTCTTCTAATTTTCTTTTGCTCTTTCATCATGAGGCTTCACTATGCAGCTTTTACTGACCTGAGGCTCCATTGAACTCAAACCCAAACAGCTTCCTGAATGCTGTTGATAAAATTCTCATGGCCACTGCCCAGTAATTTCGCCTTTCAAGTCTTGCTATCTAGCAATTTAATTTTTCAATTACTTACCCCTTTGACTTTATGTCTACGCACTCCTGGAAATCCAGATCCTCCGATCTCCCTACACAATCAAAAATAACTAGAGTTAAAATAATTAACCTGGCCTTCATACAGGTGTAAATCAAAAATAAATGAAGAAGATCGAAGGGAACTTGGCCTGGGGATCAGATGAAACTTCACGGATTGCTGGAAAGCTGAACTAGTCTAGAGGTGTATGCTTACACACAACAAACAAGTAGTGCTGCTTGTTTGAACTTGGGTTAGTATGTGAAGAAACACAGATTCTGATTCCAAAGTGAGTCTTTCTTTTCCACCTTTCTTTATTTCATAAGTAAAATCAGAGACCTGGTTGGCATGGAGCTTGTATTGCCAGTCCCACAAGCAAACAGGCTTTGTAGGCATTCTGCCTCCACACCCCATCCCGTTGTCTCCTGCTGTATCATACAAATGCCCAGTCTTCTACCAATTTACACACACACAGACACATGCACACACACACACACACACACACACACACACAAACACACAAACACACTCACACATTCACAAACACACACACATATTAAAGAATAGGGCCCAGGAGCATAGACTGTCTATAAATTGCAGAGGTCACTTGGTGGCATGTAGTGCCCTCTTCTGGTGAAAGGGCAGACAGAATACTCATGCATAAAATCAATCCAGAAGCATTTCATTTCTACTTATTATTACTATTATCATCATTATTATTATTCTGATTATTTTTGAGACAAACATTTAGTCTTTTCGTAGGAGAATGTCCTTGAACACTCTCTGTAATAAAGCAGGCTTGGAATTCAAACAGATCAATTTATGTTTGCCTCCCTAGTGTTGATGGGATTGAGGGCCAATGTCAGGAACAGAACATAGTGTGTTCTCCTTTTTTCCCTTTTCCCTTGTCTGTAAACTCACATTTCTTCTCTCTTGTTTTCTTTTCTTTCCCCTCACTCTCCATAGGAATCTAAACCTGGGCGGTGTTTTCCTTTTCATATAAGGCTGTGCTTTCCCAATATAAGAGCTTCCTACAATTCTTCAAGTGAAATTTGATTTTACTTTGTCACTGGGAAACACAAAGAATAAACAGGACCTTGAAAAGTGCATCATATGATTGTGTCCATCTTGGTATCTTGTTGAGGTAACTCAAGCAAAGACGTGGAAATGAAAACCAAAGTAGGCAGGGCAGCCGGCATGTGGCCCATCATTGCTGGATTCTCTCAAACAACTGTGCTGGCCTTATGAATTTTAGCATTGTACTCCCTTGCTCTCTCTTACTCTCCATGGCTCCTTTACCTCCTTCCAACACGTGCCACAAGATATCTGTGAGAGTTGATCTTCCAGAAAGCGTGTTGTCTGTCAGGAAGACAAACATTCTTGAATGATAGCTGTCCAAGTTACATCATCTCAGTGGGTAAGGTATTGTCACTGAGGAATATGAATGAACCATTTTAGTATATATTGTACTTGTTTTTAGGGGACCAATGTTGTTGTTATTCATCAACATCCTCATCAAACTTGTGGCTCCTGCTGCCTTCCTTTTACAAATTAATTGCCTCTCTCCCTCTCCTCTCATGAGGGTAAATCAATGGAAAGTCTAACTTGGATATGGCTTGCTTTGGAATTGTGGGATTATATTCCTCTTTGCCGAACCTGGGCCATTCAGGTAGGACTGAGAGATGCTGCATTCACTGGAAAGTCTACCAAGTATTGATAATGGCTTTTCATAAGCATACAGCTGGAGCCCACTTTGCCTAAACACAATATCCTATATATCCTCACCTGGGTCATCACAGGGCCATTGCTAGCTGATTGTGGTTGGATATAAAGAAAGGAATCACTTAGAGTCAGAGAGTTCTGCTCCCTTGTCTTTTTATTTTACTTCATTTTTCTGTTGAATTTCATTGTTTGGCAAAATGTATACTATGCATCTTTGTAGAATGTCCTGGAACTCACTTTTTGAGACCAGACTGGCCTCAAGCACACAGAAACTAGCTCAGCTCTGCCTCCCAAGGCCTGAGATTAATGATGTGTGACACAACCCCACAGTTTTTAATTTAATTTTGTTGTTCGGGAAGGGGGTATGGTGGGAATGCTTAATCAGTTCTTTCTTTAGATCCTTCAGGATTGATTTCATACAAAGTGTTATGACCACAGTTTCCCTTCTTCCCACAGCTCCTTCTCCTCAGCCAAATCCAACTGGTGTTAGGGTTATGCTTCTAGTTCACTCTCTTTCACACATTGCTGTGTTAATGCAAGAGCTGTAATTACTTTTCTCCATGGATCCTGGAATTATCAGTTTTTAGATTCTGCATGTGGTTTAGCCATGCACATGATTAAAATCAGTGAAATCTGAGTACCACCTGCCAGTGCAAAAGAACTTTTACGAGGATTTCAACTTATAGGCAGAGTATGTCAGGAAAGGGCAAGCTCTCTGTCACTGGGTTTAGAGCATTTACAATTGGTGATACATAACCAAAGCATTACACAGGATCAAGCCAACTTTCAAATAAGGTAGCCAATCATTCTGTTGTACTGATAGTCACATTAATAGAGGAAATTAGAGAAAGATAGAGTGATAAATTTAGGGACATGGCTTCCTTTCCAGCAGAAGTCAAATATATGAAATAAAAAAAAAATAACCAGAAATGGCCTGGTAGATGTCTTAGTAGTTGAAAGTCTTTCTGTTTTTTTTTTTTTTTTCAGCATTTCTCTGTATACCCATTTCTTTTCTAGAACTCAGATTGTAGTCCTGGTGAGCTGACAAATCTCTGCTTTCCGATTTTTGAGAACAGAGGCTTGATTCATCATCTGTGGCTAAAAGTTGGAATTTTGTTATTTATTTTTGAGTACATGAGACCTGAGAACTATAGTAGCAGAACAATACTCAGGAATCAGTTGGTGTTCTGCCTTAGGGACTGTGTGAAATTTTTGTCTTGATGTTTGTTTGTTTTTGTTTTTTAGTTTGTTTTTTGTATTAACTGTCTCCATACTTAAATTTCCTCCACTGTCTCTCCCTTCCTTCCTTCTTCCTTTCATTTCTTTTGGAAACTGGTTTTGTCTTTGTACCTTGAGAGCTGTCTTGAAACTCATTTTGTAGGTCAGGCAGAAGTGAAAGACAGAAATCAACCTGTCTATGTGCCTCTGCCTCTGCCTCTACCTCAGAACCACTGTGTACCAATCTCCACTTGAATACTCATATATGCATGTGCCGTGCTTTCCAGTTAAACATTGGTTGAGGAGGGAAAGCCTACATGGCTGATAGGAATTCAGTTATTTTCAGGTTTATGAGGAACTATAAACTTTGTTTTGTTTACTTTATATTTCCCTTGTGGATTTTTTTTTTTCTTTTTTTTAAAGACAGCTTGTGTCCCTTTATCTTTGCTCCACTTCATGGTGCAGGTCTTCTTTCTGAGAACAGATATGAAAGCATTGAGCTAACTCAAATTAGTTTACCTCTACTAATGTTGTTGTTCTCACTATACAGCAGAGATTGGCCAAGCCATACATGAAAATCCAGCCCTGTCAAAGAGCAAAGAGGACCTTTCTTGCTTTAGGGCCTAACAAAGCTTGGCCCTAATTCTCTTGTATTTGTAATTATGGATACATTGTGAATTTTAAAATCATTGAAATCCTGTTAGTCCTCTTGTCACTCTCTAGATTTTCACTGAACTATTTTCATTTGTTTATTTTTGGCTTTATCATTGACTGTGTGTGTGTGTGTGTGTGTGTGTGTGTGTGTGTGTGCATATCATGTGCCTCCCTGCCAACGGGCCTACTCAGTTTGAGCATGAATATGTTCAGATTTGTAGTTAGATTTAGTGCATAAAGATAGTTTTCAATTTTTCAAGACATGATTTTTCTGTGTTGCTTTGATTCTCCCAGGACTCAGTCTGTAGACCAGGCTGGCCATGAACTCATAGATCCTCCTGCCACCAGAGTGGTTACATTACAGGCATGTGGGGATATTTCCTGCTCCATACTTGGTTTTCTTCTTTCTTCCTTGCTTTCTTTCTTCTACCACATCAACTTCTTATTTTCCTTCTTCTTCTACCCCTTCTACTTCTTTTTGTTCTTTATCTTTCTCGTCATCTTTTCCCTTTTACTTCTTCTTCTTCTAATTTTCTTTTGCTCTTTCATCATGAGGCTTCACTATGCAGCTTTTACTGACCTGAGGCTCCATTGAACTCAAACCCAAACAGCTTCCTGAATGCTGTTGATAAAATTCTCATGGCCACTGCCCAGTAATTTCGCCTTTCAAGTCTTGCTATCTAGCAATTTAATTTTTCAATTACTTACCCCTTTGACTTTATGTCTACGCACTCCTGGAAATCCAGATCCTCCGATCTCCCTACACAATCAAAAATAACTAGAGTTAAAATAATTAACCTGGCCTTCATACAGGTGTAAATCAAAAATAAATGAAGAAGATCGAAGGGAACTTGGCCTGGGGATCAGATGAAACTTCACGGATTGCTGGAAAGCTGAACTAGTCTAGAGGTGTATGCTTACACACAACAAACAAGTAGTGCTGCTTGTTTGAACTTGGGTTAGTATGTGAAGAAACACAGATTCTGATTCCAAAGTGAGTCTTTCTTTTCCACCTTTCTTTATTTCATAAGTAAAATCAGAGACCTGGTTGGCATGGAGCTTGTATTGCCAGTCCCACAAGCAAACAGGCTTTGTAGGCATTCTGCCTCCACAACCCATCCCGTTGTCTCCTGCTGTATCATACAAATGCCCAGTCTTCTACCAATTTACACACACACAGACACATGCACGCACACACACACACACACACACACACACACAAACACACAAACACACTCACACATTCACAAACACACACACATATTAAAGAATAGGGCCCAGGAGCATAGACTGTCTATAAATTGCAGAGGTCACTTGGTGGCATGTAGTGCCCTCTTCTGGTGAAAGGGCAGACAGAATACTCATGCATAAAATCAATCCAGAAGCATTTCATTTCTACTTATTATTACTATTATCATCATTATTATTATTCTGATTATTTTTGAGACAAACATTTAGTCTTTTCGTAGGAGAATGTCCTTGAACACTCTCTGTAATAAAGCAGGCTTGGAATTCAAACAGATCAATTTATGTTTGCCTCCCTAGTGTTGATGGGATTGACGGCCAATGTCAGGAACAGAACATAGTGTGTTCTCCTTTTTTCCCTTTTCCCTTGTCTGTAAACTCACATTTCTTCTCTCTTGTTTTCTTTTTCTTTCCCTTCACTCTCCATAGGAATCTAAACCTGGGCGGTGTTTTCCTTTTCATATAAGGCTGTGCTTTCCCAATATAAGAGCTTCCTACAATTCTTCAAGTGAAATTTGATTTTACTTTGTCACTGGGAAACACAAAGAATAAACAGGACCTTGAAAAGTGCATCATATGATTGTGTCCATCTTGGTATCTTGTTGAGGTAACTCAAGCAAAGACGTGGAAATGAAAACCAAAGTAGGCAGGGCAGCCGGCATGTGGCCCATCATTGCTGGATTCTCTCAAACAACTGTGCTGGCCTTATGAATTTTAGCATTGTACTCCCTTGCTCTCTCTTACTCTCCATGGCTCCTTTACCTCCTTCCAACACGTGCCACAAGATATCTGTGAGAGTTGATCTTCCAGAAAGCGTGTTGTCTGTCAGGAAGACAAACATTCTTGAATGATAGCTGTCCAAGTTACATCATCTCAGTGGGTAAGGTATTGTCACTGAGGAATATGAATGAACCATTTTAGTATATATTGTACTTGTTTTTAGGGGACCAAAGTTGTTGTTATTCATCAACATCCTCATCAAACTTGTGGCTCCTGCTGCCTTCCTTTTACAAATTAATTGCCTCTCTCCCTCTCCTCTCATGAGGGTAAATCAATGGAAAGTCTAACTTGGATATGGCTTGCTTTGGAATTGTGGGATTATATTCCTCTTTGCCGAACCTGGGCCATTCAGGTAGGACTGAGAGATGCTGCATTCACTGGAAAGTCTACCAAGTATTGATAATGGCTTTTCATAAGCATACAGCTGGAGCCCACTTTGCCTAAACACAATATCCTATATATCCTCACCTGGGTCATCACAGGGCCATTGCTAGCTGATTGTGGTTGGATATAAAGAAAGGAATCACTTAGAGTCAGAGAGTTCTGCTCCCTTGTCTTTTTATTTTACTTCATTTTTCTGTTGAATTTCATTGTTTGGCAAAATGTATACTATGCATCTTTGTAGAATGTCCTGGAACTCACTTTTGAGACCAGACTGGCCTCAAGCACACAGAAACTAGCTCAGCTCTGCCTCCCAAGGCCTGAGATTAATGATGTGTGACACAACCCCACAGTTTTTAATTTAATTTTGTTGTTCGGGAAGGGGGTATGGTGGGAATGCTTAATCAGTTCTTTCTTTAGATCCTTCAGGATTGATTTCATACAAAGTGTTATGACCACAGTTTCCCTTCTTCCCACAGCTCCTTCTCCTCAGCCAAATCCAACTGGTGTTAGGGTTATGCTTCTAGTTCACTCTCTTTCACACATTGCTGTGTTAATGCAAGAGCTGTAATTACTTTTCTCCATGGATCCTGGAATTATCAGTTTTTAGATTCTGCATGTGGTTTAGCCATGCACATGATTAAAATCAGTGAAATCTGAGTACCACCTGCCAGTGCAAAAGAACTTTTACGAGGATTTCAACTTATAGGCAGAGTATGTCAGGAAAGGGCAAGCTCTCTGTCACTGGGTTTAGAGCATTTACAATTGGTGATACATAACCAAAGCATTACACAGGATCAAGCCAACTTTCAAATAAGGTAGCCAATCATTCTGTTGTACTGATAGTCACATTAATAGAGGAAATTAGAGAAAGATAGAGTGATAAATTTAGGGACATGGCTTCCTTTCCAGCAGAAGTCAAATATATGAAATTAAAAAAAAAATAACCAGAAATGGCCTGGTAGATGTCTTAGTAGTTGAAAGTCTTTCTGTTTTTTTTTTTTTTTTCAGCATTTCTCTGTATACCCATTTCTTTTCTAGAACTCAGATTGTAGTCCTGGTGAGCTGACAAATCTCTGCTTTCCGATTTTTGAGAACAGAGGCTTGATTCATCATCTGTGGCTAAAAGTTGGAATTTTGTTATTTATTTTTGAGTACATGAGACCTGAGAACTATAGTAGCAGAACAATACTCAGGAATCAGTTGGTGTTCTGCCTTAGGGACTGTGTGAAATTTTTGTCTTGATGTTTGTTTGTTTTTGTTTTTTAGTTTGTTTTTTGTATTAACTGTCTCCATACTTAAATTTCCTCCACTGTCTCTCCCTTCCTTCCTTCTTCCTTTCATTTCTTTTGGAAACTGGTTTTGTCTTTGTACCTTGAGAGCTGTCTTGAAACTCATTTTGTAGGTCAGGCAGAAGTGAAAGACAGAAATCAACCTGTCTATGTGCCTCTGCCTCTGCCTCTACCTCAGAACCACTGTGTACCAATCTCCACTTGAATACTCATATATGCATGTGCCGTGCTTTCCAGTTAAACATTGGTTGAGGAGGGAAAGCCTACATGGCTGATAGGAATTCAGTTATTTTCAGGTTTATGAGGAACTATAAACTTTGTTTTGTTTACTTTATATTTTCCCTTGTGGATTTTTTTTTTCTTTTTTTTAAAGACAGCTTGTGTCCCTTTATCTTTGCTCCACTTCATGGTGCAGGTCTTCTTTCTGAGAACAGATATGAAAGCATTGAGCTAACTCAAATTAGTTTACCTCTACTAATGTTGTTGTTCTCACTATACAGCAGAGATTGGCCAAGCCATACATGAAAATCCAGCCCTGTCAAAGAGCAAAGAGGACCTTTCTTGCTTTAGGGCCTAACAAAGCTTGGCCCTAATTCTCTTGTACTTGTAATTATGGATACATTGTGAATTTTAAAATCATTGAAATCCTGTTAGTCCTCTTGTCACTCTCTAGATTTTCACTGAACTATTTTCATTTGTTTATTTTTGGCTTTATCATTGACTGCTGTGTGTGTGTGTGTGTGTGTGTGTGTGTGTGCATATCATGTGCCTCCCTGCCAACGGGCCTACTCAGTTTGAGCATGAATATGTTCAGATTTGTAGTTAGATTTAGTGCATAAAGATAGTTTTCAATTTTTCAAGACATGATTTTTCTGTGTTGCTTTGATTCTCCCAGGACTCAGTCTGTAGACCAGGCTGGCCATGAACTCATAGATCCTCCTGCCACCAGAGTGGTTACATTACAGGCATGTGGGGATATTTCCTGCTCCATACTTGGTTTTCTTCTTTCTTCCTTGCTTTCTTTCTTCTACCACATCAACTTCTTATTTTCCTTCTTCTTCTACCCCTTCTACTTCTTTTTGTTCTTTATCTTTCTCGTCATCTTTTCCCTTTTACTTCTTCTTCTTCTAATTTTCTTTTGCTCTTTCATCATGAGGCTTCACTATGCAGCTTTTACTGACCTGAGGCTCCATTGAACTCAAACCCAAACAGCTTCCTGAATGCTGTTGATAAAATTCTCATGGCCACTGCCCAGTAATTTCGCCTTTCAAGTCTTGCTATCTAGCAATTTAATTTTTCAATTACTTACCCCTTTGACTTTATGTCTACGCACTCCTGGAAATCCAGATCCTCCGATCTCCCTACACAATCAAAAATAACTAGAGTTAAAATAATTAACCTGGCCTTCATACAGGTGTAAATCAAAAATAAATGAAGAAGATCGAAGGGAACTTGGCCTGGGGATCAGATGAAACTTCACGGATTGCTGGAAAGCTGAACTAGTCTAGAGGTGTATGCTTACACACAACAAACAAGTAGTGCTGCTTGTTTGAACTTGGGTTAGTATGTGAAGAAACACAGATTCTGATTCCAAAGTGAGTCTTTCTTTTCCACCTTTCTTTATTTCATAAGTAAAATCAGAGACCTGGTTGGCATGGAGTTTGTATTGCCAGTCCCACAAGCAAACAGGCTTTGTAGGCATTCTGCCTCCACACCCCATCCCGTTGTCTCCTGCTGTATCATACAAATGCCCAGTCTTCTACCAATTTACACACACACAGACACATGCACGCACACACACACACACACACACACACACACACAAACACACAAACACACTCACACATTCACAAACACACACACATATTAAAGAATAGGGCCCAGGAGCATAGACTGTCTATAAATTGCAGAGGTCACTTGGTGGCATGTAGTGCCCTCTTCTGGTGAAAGGGCAGACAGAATACTCATGCATAAAATCAATCCAGAAGCATTTCATTTCTACTTATTATTACTATTATCATCATTATTATTATTCTGATTATTTTTGAGACAAACATTTAGTCTTTTCGTAGGAGAATGTCCTTGAACACTCTCTGTAATAAAGCAGGCTTGGAATTCAAACAGATCAATTTATGTTTGCCTCCCTAGTGTTGATGGGATTGACGGCCAATGTCAGGAACAGAACATAGTGTGTTCTCCTTTTTTTCCCTTTTCCCTTGTCTGTAAACTCACATTTCTTCTCTCTTGTTTTCTTTTTCTTTCCCTTCACTCTCCATAGGAATCTAAACCTGGGCGGTGTTTTCCTTTTCATATAAGGCTGTGCTTTCCCAATATAAGAGCTTCCTACAATTCTTCAAGTGAAATTTGATTTTACTTTGTCACTGGGAAACACAAAGAATAAACAGGACCTTGAAAAGTGCATCATATGATTGTGTCCATCTTGGTATCTTGTTGAGGTAACTCAAGCAAAGACGTGGAAATGAAAACCAAAGTAGGCAGGGCAGCCGGCATGTGGCCCATCATTGCTGGATTCTCTCAAACAACTGTGCTGGCCTTATGAATTTTAGCATTGTACTCCCTTGCTCTCTCTTACTCTCCATGGCTCCTTTACCTCCTTCCAACACGTGCCACAAGATATCTGTGAGAGTTGATCTTCCAGAAAGCGTGTTGTCTGTCAGGAAGACAAACATTCTTGAATGATAGCTGTCCAAGTTACATCATCTCAGTGGGTAAGGTATTGTCACTGAGGAATATGAATGAACCATTTTAGTATATATTGTACTTGTTTTTAGGGGACCAAAGTTGTTGTTATTCATCAACATCCTCATCAAACTTGTGGCTCCTGCTGCCTTCCTTTTACAAATTAATTGCCTCTCTCCCTCTCCTCTCATGAGGGTAAATCAATGGAAAGTCTAACTTGGATATGGCTTGCTTTGGAATTGTGGGATTATATTCCTCTTTGCCGAACCTGGGCCATTCAGGTAGGACTGAGAGATGCTGCATTCACTGGAAAGTCTACCAAGTATTGATAATGGCTTTTCATAAGCATACAGCTGGAGCCCACTTTGCCTAAACACAATATCCTATATATCCTCACCTGGGTCATCACAGGGCCATTGCTAGCTGATTGTGGTTGGATATAAAGAAAGGAATCACTTAGAGTCAGAGAGTTCTGCTCCCTTGTCTTTTTATTTTACTTCATTTTTCTGTTGAATTTCATTGTTTGGCAAAATGTATACTATGCATCTTTGTAGAATGTCCTGGAACTCACTTTTGAGACCAGACTGGCTTCAAGCACACAGAAACTAGCTCAGCTCTGCCTCCCAAGGCCTGAGATTAATGATGTGTGACACAACCCCACAGTTTTTAATTTAATTTTGTTGTTCGGGAAGGGGGTATGGTGGGAATGCTTAATCAGTTCTTTCTTTAGATCCTTCAGGATTGATTTCATACAAAGTGTTATGACCACAGTTTCCCTTCTTCCCACAGCTCCTTCTCCTCAGCCAAATCCAACTGGTGTTAGGGTTATGCTTCTAGTTCACTCTCTTTCACACATTGCTGTGTTAATGCAAGAGCTGTAATTACTTTTCTCCATGGATCCTGGAATTATCAGTTTTTAGATTCTGCATGTGGTTTAGCCATGCACATGATTAAAATCAGTGAAATCTGAGTACCACCTGCCAGTGCAAAAGAACTTTTACGAGGATTTCAACTTATAGGCAGAGTATGTCAGGAAAGGGCAAGCTCTCTGTCACTGGGTTTAGAGCATTTACAATTGGTGATACATAACCAAAGCATTACACAGGATCAAGCCAACTTTCAAATAAGGTAGCCAATCATTCTGTTGTACTGATAGTCACATTAATAGAGGAAATTAGAGAAAGATAGAGTGATAAATTTAGGGACATGGCTTCCTTTCCAGCAGAAGTCAAATATATGAAATTAAAAAAAAAATAACCAGAAATGGCCTGGTAGATGTCTTAGTAGTTGAAAGTCTTTCTGTTTTTTTTTTTTTTTTTCAGCATTTCTCTGTATACCCATTTCTTTTCTAGAACTCAGATTGTAGTCCTGGTGAGCTGACAAATCTCTGCTTTCCGATTTTTGAGAACAGAGGCTTGATTCATCATCTGTGGCTAAAAGTTGGAATTTTGTTATTTATTTTTGAGTACATGAGACCTGAGAACTATAGTAGCAGAACAATACTCAGGAATCAGTTGGTGTTCTGCCTTAGGGACTGTGTGAAATTTTTGTCTTGATGTTTGTTTGTTTTTGTTTTTTAGTTTGTTTTTTGTATTAACTGTCTCCATACTTAAATTTCCTCCACTGTCTCTCCCTTCCTTCCTTCTTCCTTTCATTTCTTTTGGAAACTGGTTTTGTCTTTGTACCTTGAGAGCTGTCTTGAAACTCATTTTGTAGGTCAGGCAGAAGTGAAAGACAGAAATCAACCTGTCTATGTGCCTCTGCCTCTGCCTCTACCTCAGAACCACTGTGTACCAATCTCCACTTGAATACTCATATATGCATGTGCCGTGCTTTCCAGTTAAACATTGGTTGAGGAGGGAAAGCCTACATGGCTGATAGGAATTCAGTTATTTTCAGGTTTATGAGGAACTATAAACTTTGTTTTGTTTACTTTATATTTTCCCTTGTGGTTTTTTTTTTTTTTTTTTTAAAGACAGCTTGTGTCCCTTTATCTTTGCTCCACTTCATGGTGCAGGTCTTCTTTCTGAGAACAGATATGAAAGCATTGAGCTAACTCAAATTAGTTTACCTCTACTAATGTTGTTGTTCTCACTATACAGCAGAGATTGGCCAAGCCATACATGAAAATCCAGCCCTGTCAAAGAGCAAAGAGGACCTTTCTTGCTTTAGGGCCTAACAAAGCTTGGCCCTAATTCTCTTGTACTTGTAATTATGGATACATTGTGAATTTTAAAATCATTGAAATCCTGTTAGTCCTCTTGTCACTCTCTAGATTTTCACTGAACTATTTTCATTTGTTTATTTTTGGCTTTATCATTGACTGTGTGTGTGTGTGTGTGTGTGTGTGTGTGTGTGTGCATATCATGTGCCTCCCTGCCAACGGGCCTACTCAGTTTGAGCATGAATATGTTCAGATTTGTAGTTAGATTTAGTGCATAAAGATAGTTTTCAATTTTTCAAGACATGATTTTTCTGTGTTGCTTTGATTCTCCCAGGACTCAGTCTGTAGACCAGGCTGGCCATGAACTCATAGATCCTCCTGTCACCAGAGTGGTTACATTACAGGCATGTGGGGATATTTCCTGCTCCATACTTGGTTTTCTTCTTTCTTCCTTGCTTTCTTTCTTCTACCACATCAACTTCTTATTTTCCTTCTTCTTCTACCCCTTCTACTTCTTTTTGTTCTTTATCTTTCTCGTCATCTTTTCCCTTTTACTTCTTCTTCTTCTAATTTTCTTTTGCTCTTTCATCATGAGGCTTCACTATGCAGCTTTTACTGACCTGAGGCTCCATTGAACTCAAACCCAAACAGCTTCCTGAATGCTGTTGATAAAATTCTCATGGCCACTGCCCAGTAATTTCGCCTTTCAAGTCTTGCTATCTAGCAATTTAATTTTTCAATTACTTACCCCTTTGACTTTATGTCTACGCACTCCTGGAAATCCAGATCCTCCGATCTCCCTACACAATCAAAAATAACTAGAGTTAAAATAATTAACCTGGCCTTCATACAGGTGTAAATCAAAAATAAATGAAGAAGATCGAAGGGAACTTGGCCTGGGGATCAGATGAAACTTCACGGATTGCTGGAAAGCTGAACTAGTCTAGAGGTGTATGCTTACACACAACAAACAAGTAGTGCTGCTTGTTTGAACTTGGGTTAGTATGTGAAGAAACACAGATTCTGATTCCAAAGTGAGTCTTTCTTTTCCACCTTTCTTTATTTCATAAGTAAAATCAGAGACCTGGTTGGCATGGAGCTTGTATTGCCAGTCCCACAAGCAAACAGGCTTTGTAGGCATTCTGCCTCCACACCCCATCCCGTTGTCTCCTGCTGTATCATAAAATGCCCAGTCTTCTACCAATTTACACACACACAGACACATGCACGCACACACACACACACACACACACACACACACACAAACACACAAACACACTCACACATTCACAAACACACACACATATTAAAGAATAGGGCCAAGGAGCATAGACTGTCTATAAATTGCAGAGGTCACTTGGTGGCATGTAGTGCCCTCTTCTGGTGAAAGGGCAGACAGAATACTCATGCATAAAATCAATCCAGAAGCATTTCATTTCTACTTATTATTACTATTATCATCATTATTATTATTCTGATTATTTTTGAGACAAACATTTAGTCTTTTCGTAGGAGAATGTCCTTGAACACTCTCTGTAATAAAGCAGGCTTGGAATTCAAACAGATCAATTTATGTTTGCCTCCCTAGTGTTGATGGGATTGACGGCCAATGTCAGGAACAGAACATAGTATGTTCTCCTTTTTTCCCTTTTCCCTTGTCTGTAAACTCACATTTCTTCTCTCTTGTTTTCTTTTTCTTTCCCCTCACTCTCCATAGGAATCTAAACCTGGGCGGTGTTTTCCTTTTCATATAAGGCTGTGCTTTCCCAATATAAGAGCTTCCTACAATTCTTCAAGTGAAATTTGATTTTACTTTGTCACTGGGAAACACAAAGAATAAACAGGACCTTGAAAAGTGCATCATATGATTGTGTCCATCTTGGTATCTTGTTGAGGTAACTCAAGCAAAGACGTGGAAATGAAAACCAAAGTAGGCAGGGCAGCCGGCACGTGGCCCATCATTGCTGGATTCTCTCAAACAACTGTGCTGGCCTTATGAATTTTAGCATTGTACTCCCTTGCTCTCTCTTACTCTCCATGGCTCCTTTACCTCCTTCCAACACGTGCCACAAGATATCTGTGAGAGTTGATCTTCCAGAAAGCGTGTTGTCTGTCAGGAAGACAAACATTCTTGAATGATAGCTGTCCAAGTTACATCATCTCAGTGGGTAAGGTATTGTCACTGAGGAATATGAATGAACCATTTTAGTATATATTGTACTTGTTTTTAGGGGACCAATGTTGTTGTTATTCATCAACATCCTCATCAAACTTGTGGCTCCTGCTGCCTTCCTTTTACAAATTAATTGCCTCTCTCCCTCTCCTCTCATGAGGGTAAATCAATGGAAAGTCTAACTTGGATATGGCTTGCTTTGGAATTGTGGGATTATATTCCTCTTTGCCGAACCTGGGCCATTCAGGTAGGACTGAGAGATGCTGCATTCACTGGAAAGTCTACCAAGTATTGATAATGGCTTTTCATAAGCATACAGCTGGAGCCCACTTTGCCTAAACACAATATCCTATATATCCTCACCTGGGTCATCACAGGGCCATTGCTAGCTGATTGTGGTTGGATATAAAGAAAGGAATCACTTAGAGTCAGAGAGTTCTGCTCCCTTGTCTTTTTATTTTACTTCATTTTTCTGTTGATTTTCATTGTTTGGCAAAATGTATACTATGCATCTTTGTAGAATGTCCTGGAACTCACTTTTGAGACCAGACTGGCTTCAAGCACACAGAAACTAGCTCAGCTCTGCCTCCCAAGGCCTGAGATTAATGATGTGTGACACAACCCCACAGTTTTTAATTTAATTTTGTTGTTCGGGAAGGGGGTATGGTGGGAATGCTTAATCAGTTCTTTCTTTAGATCCTTCAGGATTGATTTCATACAAAGTGTTATGACCACAGTTTCCCTTCTTCCCACAGCTCCTTCTCCTCAGCCAAATCCAACTGGTGTTAGGGTTATGCTTCTAGTTCACACTCTTTCACACATTGCTGTGTTAATGCAAGAGCTGTAATTACTTTTCTCCATGGATCCTGGAATTATCAGTTTTTAGATTCTGCATGTGGTTTAGCCATGCACATGATTAAAATCAGTGAAATCTGAGTACCACCTGCCAGTGCAAAAGAACTTTTACGAGGATTTCAACTTATAGGCAGAGTATGTCAGGAAAGGGCAAGCTCTCTGTCACTGGGTTTAGAGCATTTACAATTGGTGATACATAACCAAAGCATTACACAGGATCAAGCCAACTTTCAAATAAGGTAGCCAATCATTCTGTTGTACTGATAGTCACATTAATAGAGGAAATTAGAGAAAGATAGAGTGATAAATTTAGGGACATGGCTTCCTTTCCAGCAGAAGTCAAATATATGAAATTAAAAAAAAAATAACCAGAAATGGCCTGGTAGATGTCTTAGTAGTTGAAAGTCTTTCTGTTTTTTTTTTTTTTTTCAGCATTTCTCTGTATACCCATTTCTTTTCTAGAACTCAGATTGTAGTCCTGGTGAGCTGACAAATCTCTGCTTTCCGATTTTTGAGAACAGAGGCTTGATTCATCATCTGTGGCTAAAAGTTGGAATTTTGTTATTTATTTTTGAGTACATGAGACCTGAGAACTATAGTAGCAGAACAATACTCAGGAATCAGTTGGTGTTCTGCCTTAGGGACTGTGTGAAATTTTTGTCTTGATGTTTGTTTGTTTTTGTTTCTTAGTTTGTTTTTTGTATTAACTGTCTCCATACTTAAATTTCCTCCACTGTCTCTCCCTTCCTTCCTTCTTCCTTTCATTTCTTTTGGAAACTGGTTTTGTCTTTGTACCTTGAGAGCTGTCTTGAAACTCATTTTGTAGGCCAGGCAGAAGTGAAAGACAGAAATCAACCTGTCTATGTGCCTCTGCCTCTGCCTCTACCTCAGAACCACTGTGTACCAATCTCCACTTGAATACTCATATATGCATGTGCCGTGCTTTCCAGTTAAACATTGGTTGAGGAGGGAAAGCCTACATGGCTGATAGGAATTCAGTTATTTTCAGGTTTATGAGGAACTATAAACTTTGTTTTGTTTACTTTATATTTTCCCTTGTGGTTTTTTGTGTTTTTTTCTCTTTTTTTAAAGACAGCTTGTGTCCCTTTATCTTTGCTCCACTTCATGGTGCAGGTCTTCTTTCTGAGAACAGATATGAAAGCATTGAGCTTACTCAAATTAGTTTACCTCGACTACTGTTGTTGTTGTCACTATACAGCAGAGATTGGTCAAGCCATACATGAAAGTCCAGCCCTGTCAAAGAGCAAAGGGGACCTTTCTTGCTTTAGGGCCTAACAAAGCTTGGCCCTAATTCTCTTGTACTTGTAATTATGGATACATTGTGAATTTTAAAATCATTGAAATCCTGTTAGTCCTCTTGTCACTCTCTAGATTTTCACTGAACTATTTTCATTTGTTTATTTTTGGCTTTATCATTGTGTGTGTGTGTGTGTGTGTGTGTGTGTGTGTGTGCATATCATGTGCCTCCCTGCCAACGGGCCTACTCAGTTTGAGCATGAATATGTTCAGATTTGTAGTTAGATTTAGTGCATAAAGATAGTTTTCAATTTTTCAAGACATGATTTTTCTGTGTTGCTTTGATTCTCCCAGGACTCAGTCTGTAGACCAGGCTGGCCATGAACTCATAGATCCTCCTGTCACCAGAGTGGTTACATTACAGGCATGTGGGGATATTTCCTGCTCCATACTTGGTTTTCTTCTTTCTTCCTTGCTTTCTTTCTTCTACCACATCAACTTCTTATTTTCCTTCTTCTTCTACCCCTTCTACTTCTTTTTGTTCTTTATCTTTCTCGTCATCTTTTCTCTTTTACTTCTTCTTCTTCTAATTTTCTTTTGCTCTTTCATCATGAGGCTTCACTATGCAGCTTTTACTGACCTGAGGCTCCATTGAACTCAAACCCAAACAGCTTCCTGAATGCTGTTGATAAAATTCTCATGGCCACTGCCCAGTAATTTCGCCTTTCAAGTCTTGCTATCTAGCAATTTAATTTTTCAATTACTTACCCCTTTGACTTTATGTCTACGCACTCCTGGAAATCCAGATCCTCCGATCTCCCTACACAATCAAAAATAACTAGAGTTAAAATAATTAACCTGGCCTTCATACAGGTGTAAATCAAAAATAAATGAAGAAGATCGAAGGGAACTTGGCCTGGGGATCAGATGAAACTTCACGGATTGCTGGAAAGCTGAACTAGTCTAGAGGTGTATGCTTACACACAACAAACAAGTAGTGCTGCTTGTTTGAACTTGGGTTAGTATGTGAAGAAACACAGATTCTGATTCCAAAGTGAGTCTTTCTTTTCCACCTTTCTTTATTTCATAAGTAAAATCAGAGACCTGGTTGGCATGGAGCTTGTATTGCCAGTCCCACAAGCAAACAGGCTTTGTAGGCATTCTGCCTCCACACCCCATCCCGTTCTCTCCTGCTGTATCATAAAATGCCCAGTCTTCTACCAATTTACACACACACAGACACATGCACGCACACACACACACACACACACACACACACACACACAAACACACAAACACACTCACACATTCACAAACACACACACATATTAAAGAATAGGGCCAAGGAGCATAGACTGTCTATAAATTGCAGAGGTCACTTGGTGGCATGTAGTGCCCTCTTCTGGTGAAAGGGCAGACAGAATACTCATGCATAAAATCAATCCAGAAGCATTTCATTTCTACTTATTATTACTATTATCATCATTATTATTATTCTGATTATTTTTGAGACAAACATTTAGTCTTTTCGTAGGAGAATGTCCTTGAACACTCTCTGTAATAAAGCAGGCTTGGAATTCAAACAGATCAATTTATGTTTGCCTCCCTAGTGTTGATGGGATTGACGGCCAATGTCAGGAACAGAACATAGTGTGTTCTCCTTTTTTCCCTTTTCCCTTGTCTGTAAACTCACATTTCTTCTCTCTTGTTTTCTTTTTCTTTCCCCTCACTCTCCATAGGAATCTAAACCTGGGCGGTGTTTTCCTTTTCATATAAGGCTGTGCTTTCCCAATATAAGAGCTTCCTACAATTCTTCAAGTGAAATTTGATTTTACTTTGTCACTGGGAAACACAAAGAATAAACAGGACCTTGAAAAGTGCATCATATGATTGTGTCCATCTTGGTATCTTGTTGAGGTAACTCAAGCAAAGACGTGGAAATGAAAACCAAAGTAGGCAGGGCAGCCGGCATGTGGCCCATCATTGCTGGATTCTCTCAAACAACTGTGCTGGCCTTATGAATTTTAGCATTGTACTCCCTTGCTCTCTCTTACTCTCCATGGCTCCTTTACCTCCTTCCAACACGTGCCACAAGATATCTGTGAGAGTTGATCTTCCAGAAAGCGTGTTGTCTGTCAGGAAGACAAACATTCTTGAATGATAGCTGTCCAAGTTACATCATCTCAGTGGGTAAGGTATTGTCACTGAGGAATATGAATGAACCATTTTAGTATATATTGTACTTGTTTTTAGGGGACCAATGTTGTTGTTATTCATCAACATCCTCATCAAACTTGTGGCTCCTGCTGCCTTCCTTTTACAAATTAATTGCCTCTCTCCCTCTCCTCTCATGAGGGTAAATCAATGGAAAGTCTAACTTGGATATGGCTTGCTTTGGAATTGTGGGATTATATTCCTCTTTGCCGAACCTGGGCCATTCAGGTAGGACTGAGAGATGCTGCATTCACTGGAAAGTCTACCAAGTATTGATAATGGCTTTTCATAAGCATACAGCTGGAGCCCACTTTGCCTAAACACAATATCCTATATATCCTCACCTGGGTCATCACAGGGCCATTGCTAGCTGATTGTGGTTGGATATAAAGAAAGGAATCACTTAGAGTCAGAGAGTTCTGCTCCCTTGTCTTTTTATTTTACTTCATTTTTCTGTTGATTTTCATTGTTTGGCAAAATGTATACTATGCATCTTTGTAGAATGTCCTGGAACTCACTTTTGAGACCAGACTGGCTTCAAGCACACAGAAACTAGCTCAGCTCTGCCTCCCAAGGCCTGAGATTAATGATGTGTGACACAACCCCACAGTTTTTAATTTAATTTTGTTGTTCGGGAAGGGGGTATGGTGGGAATGCTTAATCAGTTCTTTCTTTAGATCCTTCAGGATTGATTTCATACAAAGTGTTATGACCACAGTTTCCCTTCTTCCCACAGCTCCTTCTCCTCAGCCAAATCCAACTGGTGTTAGGGTTATGCTTCTAGTTCACACTCTTTCACACATTGCTGTGTTAATGCAAGAGCTGTAATTACTTTTCTCCATGGATCCTGGAATTATCAGTTTTTAGATTCTGCATGTGGTTTAGCCATGCACATGATTAAAATCAGTGAAATCTGAGTACCACCTGCCAGTGCAAAAGAACTTTTACGAGGATTTCAACTTATAGGCAGAGTATGTCAGGAAAGGGCAAGCTCTCTGTCACTGGGTTTAGAGCATTTACAATTGGTGATACATAACCAAAGCATTACACAGGATCAAGCCAACTTTCAAATAAGGTAGCCAATCATTCTGTTGTACTGATAGTCACATTAATAGAGGAAATTAGAGAAAGATAGAGTGATAAATTTAGGGACATGGCTTCCTTTCCAGCAGAAGTCAAATATATGAAATTAAAAAAAAAATAACCAGAAATGGCCTGGTAGATGTCTTAGTAGTTGAAAGTCTTTCTGTTTTTTTTTTTTTTTTTCAGCATTTCTCTGTATACCCATTTCTTTTCTAGAACTCAGATTGTAGTCCTGGTGAGCTGACAAATCTCTGCTTTCCGATTTTTGAGAACAGAGGCTTGATTCATCATCTGTGGCGAAAAGTTGGAATTTTGTTATTTATTTTTGAGTACATGAGACCTGAGAACTATAGTAGCAGAACAATACTCAGGAATCAGTTGGTGTTCTGCCTTAGGGACTGTGTGAAATTTTTGTCTTGATGTTTGTTTGTTTTTGTTTCTTAGTTTGTTTTTTGTATTAACTGTCTCCATACTTAAATTTCCTCCACTGTCTCTCCCTTCCTTCCTTCTTCCTTTCATTTCTTTTGGAAACTGGTTTTGTCTTTGTACCTTGAGAGCTGTCTTGAAACTCATTTTGTAGGCCAGGCAGAAGTGAAAGACAGAAATCAACCTGTCTATGTGCCTCTGCCTCTGCCTCTACCTCAGAACCACTGTGTACCAATCTCCACTTGAATACTCATATATGCATGTGCCGTGCTTTCCAGTTAAACATTGGTTGAGGAGGGAAAGCCTACATGGCTGATAGGAATTCAGTTATTTTCAGGTTTATGAGGAATTATAAACTTTGTTTTGTTTACTTTATATTTTCCCTTGTGGTTTGTTTTTTTTTTTCTTTTTTTTAAAGACAGCTTGTGTCCCTTTATCTTTGCTCCACTTCATGGTGCAGGTCTTCTTTCTGAGAACAGATATGAAAGCATTGAGCTTACTCAAATTAGTTTACCTCGACTACTGTTGTTGTTGTCACTATACAGCAGAGATTGGTCAAGCCATACATGAAAGTCCAGCCCTGTCAAAGAGCAAAGGGGACCTTTCTTGCTTTAGGGCCTAACAAAGCTTGGCCCTAATTCTCTTGTACTTGTAATTATGGATACATTGTGAATTTTAAAATCATTGAAATCCTGTTAGTCCTCTTGTCACTCTCTAGATTTTCACTGAACTATTTTCATTTGTTTATTTTTGGCTTTATCATTGACTGTGTGTGTGTGTGTGTGTGTGTGTGTGTGCATATCATGTGCCTCCCTGCCAACGGGCCTACTCAGTTTGAGCATGAATATGTTCAGATTTGTAGTTAGATTTAGTGCATAAAGATAGTTTTCAATTTTTCAAGACATGATTTTTCTGTGTTGCTTTGATTCTCCCAGGACTCAGTCTGTAGACCAGGCTGGCCATGAACTCATAGATCCTCCTGTCACCAGAGTGGTTACATTACAGGCATGTGGGGATATTTCCTGCTCCATACTTGGTTTTCTTCTTTCTTCCTTGCTTTCTTTCTTCTACCACATCAACTTCTTATTTTCCTTCTTCTTCTACCCCTTCTACTTCTTTTGTTCTTTATCTTTCTCGTCATCTTTTCTCTTTTACTTCTTCTTCTTCTAATTTTCTTTTGCTCTTTCATCATGAGGCTTCACTATGCAGCTTTTACTGACCTGAGGCTCCATTGAACTCAAACCCAAACAGCTTCCTGAATGCTGTTGATAAAATTCTCATGGCCACTGCCCAGTAATTTCGCCTTTCAAGTCTTGCTATCTAGCAATTTAATTTTTCAATTACTTACCCCTTTGACTTTATGTCTACGCACTCCTGGAAATCCAGATCCTCCGATCTCCCTACACAATCAAAAATAACTAGAGTTAAAATAATTAACCTGGCCTTCATACAGGTGTAAATCAAAAATAAATGAAGAAGATCGAAGGGAACTTGGCCTGGGGATCAGATGAAACTTCACGGATTGCTGGAAAGCTGAACTAGTCTAGAGGTGTATGCTTACACACAACAAACAAGTAGTGCTGCTTGTTTGAACTTGGGTTAGTATGTGAAGAAACACAGATTCTGATTCCAAAGTGAGTCTTTCTTTTCCACCTTTCTTTATTTCATAAGTAAAATCAGAGACCTGGTTGGCATGGAGCTTGTATTGCCAGTCCCACAAGCAAACAGGCTTTGTAGGCATTCTGCCTCCACACCCCATCCCGTTCTCTCCTGCTGTATCATACAAATGCCCAGTCTTCTACCAATTTACACACACACAGACACATGCACGCACACACACACACACACACACAAACACACAAACACACTCACACATTCACAAACACACACACATATTAAAGAATAGGGCCCAGGAGCATAGACTGTCTATAAATTGCAGAGGTCACTTGGTGGCATGTAGTGCCCTCTTCTGGTGAAAGGGCAGACAGAATACTCATGCATAAAATCAATCCAGAAGCATTTCATTTCTACTTATTATTACTATTATCATCATTATTATTATTCTGATTATTTTTGAGACAAACATTTAGTCTTTTCGTAGGAGAATGTCCTTGAACACTCTCTGTAATAAAGCAGGCTTGGAATTCAAACAGATCAATTTATGTTTGCCTCCCTAGTGTTGATGGGATTGACGGCCAATGTCAGGAACAGAACATAGTGTGTTCTCCTTTTTTCCCTTTTCCCTTGTCTGTAAACTCACATTTCTTCTCTCTTGTTTTCTTTTTCTTTCCCTTCACTCTCCATAGGAATCTAAACCTGGGCGGTATTTTCCTTTTCATATAAGGCTGTGCTTTCCCAATATAAGAGCTGCCTACAATTCTTCAAGTGAAATTTGATTTTACTTTGTCACTGGGAAACACAAAGAATAAACAGGACCTTGAAAAGTGCATCATATGATTGTGTCCATCTTGGTATCTTGTTGAGGTAACTCAAGCAAAGACGTGGAAATGAAAACCAAAGTAGGCAGGGCAGCCGGCATGTGGCCCATCATTGCTGGATTCTCTCAAACAACTGTGCTGGCCTTATGAATTTTAGCATTGTACTCCCTTGCTCTCTCTTACTCTCCATGGCTCCTTTACCTCCTTCCAACACGTGCCACAAGATATCTGTGAGAGTTGATCTTCCAGAAAGCGTGTTGTCTGTCAGGAAGACAAACATTCTTGAATGATAGCTGTCCAAGTTACATCATCTCAGTGGGTAAGGTATTGACGCTGAGGAATATGAATGAACCATTTTAGTATATATTGTACTTGTTTTTAGGGGACCAAAGTTGTTGTTATTCATCAACATCCTCATCAAACTTGTGGCTCCTGCTGCCTTCCTTTTACAAATTAATTGCCTCTCTCCCTCTCCTCTCATGAGGGTAAATCAATGGAAAGTCTAACTTGGATATGGCTTGCTTTGGAATTGTGGGATTATATTCCTCTTTGCCGAACCTGGGCCATTCAGGTAGGACCGAGAGATGCTGCATTCACTGGAAAGTCTACCAAGTATTGATAATGGCTTTTCATAAGCATACAGCTGGAGCCCACTTTGCCTAAACTCAATACCCTATATATCCTCACCTGGGTCACCACAGGGCCATTGCTAGCTGATTGTGGTTGGATATAAAGAAAGGAATCACTTAGAGTCAGAGAGTTCTGCTCCCTTGTCTTTTTATTTTACTTCATTTTTCTGTTGATTTTCATTGTTTGGCAAAATGTATACTATGCATCTTTGTAGAATGTCCTGGAACTCACTTTTGAGACCAGACTGGCTTCAAGCACACAGAAACTAGCTCAGCTCTGCCTCCCAAGGCCTGAGATTAATGATGTGTGACACAACCCCACAGTTTTTAATTTAATTTTGTTGTTCGGGAAGGGGGTATGGTGGGAATGCTTAATCAGTTCTTTCTTTAGATCCTTCAGGATTGATTTCATACAAAGTGTTATGACCACAGTTTCCCTTCTTCCCACAGCTCCTTCTCCTCAGCCAAATCCAACTTGTGTTAGGGTTATGCTCCTAGTTCACTCTCTTTCACACATTGCTGTGTTAATGCAAGAGCTGTAATTACTTTTCTCCATGGATCCTGGAATTATCAGTTTTTAGATTCTGCATGTGGTTTAGCCATGCACATGATTAAAATCAGTGAAATCTGAGTACCACCTGCCAGTGCAAAAGAACTTTTACGAGGATTTCAACTTATAGGCAGAGTATGTCAGGAAAGGGCAAGCTCTCTGTCACTGGGTTTAGAGCATTTACAATTGGTGATACATAACCAAAGCATTACACAGGATCAAGCGAACATTCAAATAAGGTAGCCAATCATTCTGTTGTACTGATAGTCACATTAATAGAGGAAATTAGAGAATGATAGAGTGATAAATTTAGGGACATGGCTTCCTTTCCAGCAGAAGTCAAATCTATGAAATTAAAAAAAATAAATAAATAAATAAAAAAACAGAAATGGCCTGGTAGATGTCTTAGTAGTTGAAATTCTTTCTATCTTTTTTTTCAGCATTTCTCTGTATACCCATTTCTTTTCTAGAACTCAGATTGTAGTCCTGGTGAGCTGACAAATCTCTGCTTTCCGATTTTTGAGAACAGAGGCTTGATTCATCATCTGTGGCTAAAAGTTGGAATTTTGTTATTTATTTTTGAGTACATGAGACCTGAGAACTATAGTAGCAGAACAATACTCAGGAATCAGTTGGTGTTCTGCCTTAGGGACTGTGTGAAATTTTTGTCTTGATGTTTGTTGTTTTTGTTTTTTAGTTTGTTTTTTGTATTAACTGTCTCCATATTTACATTTCCTCCACTGTCTCTCCCTTCCTTCCTTCTTCCTTTCATTTCTTTTGGAAACTGGTTTTGTCTTTGTACCTTGAGAGCTGTCTTGAAACTCATTTTGTAGGCCAGGCAGAAGTGAAAGACAGAAATCAACCTGTCTATGTGCCTCTGCTTCTGCCTCTACCTCAGAACCACTGTGTACCAATCTCCACTTGAATACTCATATATGCATGTGCCGTGCTTTCCAGTTAAACATTGGTTGAGGAGGGAAAGCCTACATGGCTGATAGGAATTCAGTTATTTTCAGGTTTATGAGGAACTATAAACTTTGTTTTGTTTACTTTATATTTTAACTTGTGGTTTTTTTTTTTCTTTTTTTTAAAGACAGCTTGTGTCCCTTTATCTTTGCTCCACTTCATGGTGCAGGTCTTCTTTCTGAGAACAGATATGAAAGCATTGAGCTAACTCAAATTAGTTTACCTCTACTAATGTTGTTGTTCTCACTATACAGCAGAGATTGGCCAAGCCATACATGAATATCCAGCACTGTCAAAGAGCAAAGAGGACCTTTTTTGCTTTAGGGCCTAACAAAGCTTGGCCCTAATTCTCTTGTACTTGTAATTATGGATACATTGTGAATTTTAAAATCATTGAAATCCTGTTAGTCCTCTTGTCACTCTCTAGATTTTCACTCTACTCTTTTCATTTGTTTATTTTTGGCTTCATCATTGTGTGTGTGTGTGTGTGTGTGTGTGTGTGTGTGCATATCATGTGCCTCCCTGCCAACGGGCCTACTCAGTTTGAGCATGAATATGTTCAGATTTGTAGTTAGATTTAGTGCAAAAAGATAGTTTTCAATTTTTCAAAACATGATTTTTCTGTGTTGCTTTGACTGTCCCAGGACTCAGTCTGTAGACCAGGCTGGCCATGAACTCATAGATCCTCCTGCCACCAGATTGGTTACATTACAGGCATGTGGGGATATTTCCTGCTCCATACTGGGTTTTCTTCTTTCTTCCTTGCTTTCTTTCTTCTACCACATCAACTTCTTATTTTCCTTCTTCTTCTACCCCTTCTACTTCTTTTTGTTCTTTATCTTTCTCGTCATCTTCTTCTCTTTTACTTCTTCTTCTTCTAATATTCTTTTGCTCTTTCATCATGAGGCTTCACTATGCAGCTTTTACTGACCTGAGGCTCCATTGAACTCAAACCCAAACAGCTTCCTGAATGCTGTTGATAAATTTCTCATGGCCACTGCCCAGTAATTTCGCCTTTCAAGTCTTGCTAACTAGCAATTTAATTTTTCAATTACTTACCTCTTTGACTTTATGTCTACGCACTCCTGGAAATCCAGATCCTCCGACCTCCCTACACAATCAAAAATAACTAGAGTTAAAATAATTAACCTGGCCTTCATACAGGTGTAAATCAAAAATAAATGAAGAAGATCGAAGGGAACTTGGCCTGGGGATCAGATGAAACTTCACGGATTGCTGGAAAGCTGAACTAGTCTAGAGGTGTATGCTTACACACAACAAACAAGTAGTGCTGCTTGTTTGAACTTGGGTTAGTATGTGAAGAAACACAGATTCTGATTCCAAAGTGAGTCTTTCTTTTCCACCTTTCTTTATTTCATAAGTAAAATCAGAGACCTGGTTGGCATGGAGCTTGTATTGCCAGTCCCACAAGCAAACAGGCTTTGTAGGCATTCTGCCTCCACACCCCATCCCGTTGTCTCCTGCTGTATCATACAAATGCCCAGTCTTCTACCAATTTACACACACACAGACACATGCACGCACACACACACACACACACACACACACACACACACAAACACACACTCACACATTCACAAACACACACACATATTAAAGAATAGGGCCCAGGAGCATAGACTGTCTATAAATTGCAGAGGTCACTTGGTGGCATGTAGTGCCCTCTTCTGGTGAAAGGGCAGACAGAATACTCATGCATAAAATCAATCCAGAAGCATTTCATTTCTACTTATTATTACTATTATCATCATTATTATTATTCTGATTATTTTGGATACAAACATTTAGTCTTTTCGTAGGAGAATGTCCTTGAACAGTCTCTGTAATAAAGCAGGCTTGGAATTCAAACAGATCAATTTATGTTTACCTCCCTAGTGTTGATGGGATTGACGGCCAATGTCAGGAACAGAACTTAGTGTGTTCTCCTTTTTTCCCTTTTCCTTTGTCTGTAAACTCACATTTCTTCTCTCTTGTTTTCTTTTTCTTTCCCTTCACTCTCCATAGGAATCTAAACCTGGGCGGTGTTTTCCTTTTCATATAAGGCTGTGCTTTCCCAATATAAGAGCTTCCTACAATTCTTCAAGTGAAATTTGATTTTACTTTGTCACTGGTAAACACAAAGAACAATCAGGACCTTGAAAAGTGCATCATATGATTGTGTCCATCTTGGTATCTTGTTGAGGTAACTCAAGCAAAGACGTGGAAATGAAAACCAAAGTAGGCAGGGCAGCCGGCATGTGGCCCATCATTGCTGGATTCTCTCAAACAACTGTGCTGGCCTTATGAATTTTAGCATTGTACTCCCTTGCTCTCTCTTACTCTCCATGGCTCCTTTACCTCCTTCCAACACGTGCCACAAGATATCTGTGAGAGTTGATCTTCCAGAAAGCGTGTTGTCTGTCAGGAAGACAAACATTCTTGAACGATAGCTATCCAAGTTACATCATCTCAGTGGGTAAGGTATTGTCGCTGAGGAATATGAATGAACCATTTTAGTATATATTGTACTTGTTTTTAGGGGACCAAAATTGTTGTTATTCATCAACATCCTCATCAAACTTTTGGCTCCTGCTGCCTTCCTTTTACAAATTAATTGCCTCTCTCCCTCTCCTCTCATGAGGGTAAATCAATGGAAAGTCTAACTTGGATATGGCTTGCTTTGGAATTGTGGGATTATATTCCTCTTTGCCGAACCTGGGCCATTCAGGTAGGACTGAGAGATGCTGCATTCACTGGAAAGTCTACCAAGTATTGATAATGGCTTTTCATAAGCATACAGCTGGAGCCCACTTTGCCTAAACTCAATACCCTATATATCCTCACCTGGGTCATCACAGGGCCATTGCAATATGATTGTGGTTGGATATAAAGAAAGGAATCACTTAGAGTCAGAGAGTTCTGCTCCCTTGTCTTTTTATTTTACTTCAGTTTTCTGTTGATTTTCATTGTTTGGCAAAATGTATACTATGCATCTTTATAGAATGTCCTGGAACTCACTTTTGAGACCAGACTGGCTTCAAGCACACAGAAACTAGCTCAGCTCTGCCTCCGAAGGCCTGAGATTAATGATGTGTGACACAACCCCACAGTTTTTAATTTAATTTTGTTGTTCGGGAAGGGGGTATGGTGGGAATGCTTTATCAGTTCTTTCTTTAGATCCTTCAGGATTGATTTCATACAAAGTGTTATGACCACAGTTTCCCTTCTTCCCACAGCTCCTTCTCCTCAGCCAAATCCAACTGGTGTTAGGGTTATGCTTCTAGTTCACTCTCTTTCACACATTGCTGTGTTAATGCAAGAGCTGTAATTACTTTTCTCCATGGATCCTGGAATTATCAGTTTTTAGATTCTGCATGTGGTTTAGCCATGCACATGATTAAAATCAGTGAAATCTGAGTACCACCTGCCAGTGCAAAAGAACTTTTACGAGGATTTCAACTTATAGGCAGAGTATGTCAAGAAAGGGCAAGCTCTCTGTCACTGGGTTTATAGCCTTTACAATTGGTGATACATAACCAAAGCATTACACAGGATCAAGCCAACTTTCAAATAAGGTAGCCAATCATTCTGTTGTACTGATAGTCATATTAATAGAGGAAATTAGAGAAAGATAGAGTGATAAATTTAGGGACATGGCTTCATTTCCAGCAGAAGTCAAATATATGAAACTTAAAAAAAAAAAAAAAAAAACAAAAACATCAAAACAGAAAGGGCCTCGGAGATGTCTTAGTAGTTGAAAGACTTTCTGTCTTTTTTTTTTTTTTTTAGAATTTCTCTGTATACCCATTTCTTTTCTAGAACTCAGACTGTAGTCCTGGTGAGCTGACAAATCTCCACTTTCCGATTTTTGAGAACAGAGGCTTGATTCATCATCTGTGGCTAAAAGATGGAATTTTGTTATTTATTTTTGAGTACATGAGACCTGAGAACTATAGTAGCAGAACAATACTCAGGAATCAGTTGGTGTTCTGCCTTAGGGACTGTGTGAAATTTTTGTCTTGATGTTTGCTTGTTTTTGTTTTTGTTTTTTAGTTTGTTTTTTGTGTTAACTCTCTCCATATTTACATTTCCTCCACTGTCTCTCCCTTCCTTCCTTCTTCCTTTCATTTCTTTTGGAAACTGGTATTGTCTTTGTAACTTGAGAGCTGTCTTGAAACTCATTTTGTAGGCCAGGCAGAAGTGAAAGTCAGAAATCAACCTGTCTCTCTGCCTCTGCCTCTGCATCTGCCTCTGCGTCTGCCTCTTCCTCAGAACCACTGTGTACCACTCTCCACTGGAATACTCATATATGCATGTGCCATGCTTTCCAGTTAAACATTGGTTGAGCAGGGAAAGACTACATGGCTGATAGGAATTCAGTTATTTTCAGGTTTATGAGGGAAAATAAACTTTGTTTTGTTTACTTTATATTTTCACTTTTGTTTATTTTTTTCTTTTAAGACAGCTCCTGTCCCTTTATCTGTGCTCCTCTACATGGTGCTGGTCTTCTTTCTGAGAAAAGATATGAAAGCATTGAGCTACTTCAAATTAGTTTACCTCTACTAATGTTGTTGTTCTCACTATACAGCAGAGATTGGCCAAGCCATGCATGAAAGTCCAGCCATGTCAAAGAGCAAATGGGACCTTTCTTGCAGCAGGGCTTAACAAAGCTTGGCCCTAATTCTCTTGTACTTGTAATTATGGATACATTGTGAACTTTAAAATCATTGAAATCCTGTTAGTCCTCTTGTGACTCTCTAGATTTTCACTGAACTATTGTCATTTGTTTATTTTTGGCTTTATCATTGAGTGTGTGTGTGTGTGTGTGTGTGTGTGTGTGTGTGTGTGTGTGTGTGTGTGATCATCTCATCTGCTTCCCTGCCAACGGGCCACCTCAGTTTGAGCATGAATATGTTCAGATTTGTAGTTAGATTTAGTGCAAAAAGATTGTTTTCAATTTTTCAAGACATAATTTTTCTGTGTTTCTTTGACTCTCCCAGGACTCAGTCTGTAGACCAGGCTGGCCATGAACTCATAGATCCTCCTGCCACCAGAGTAGTTACATTACAGGTATGTGGGGATATTTCCTACTCCATACTGGGTTTTCTTCTTCCTTCCTTGCTTTCTTTCTTCTACCACATCAACTTCTTCTTTTCCTTCTTCTTCTACCTCTTCTACTTCTTTTTGTTCTTTATCTTTCTCGTCATCTTCTTCTCTTTTACTTCTTCTTCTTCTCTAATTTTCTTTTGCTCTTTCATCATGAGGCTTCACTATGCAGCTTTTACTGACCTGAGGCTCCACTGAACTCAAACTCACACAGCTTCCTGAGTGCTGTTGATAAAAGTTCTCATGGCCACTGCCCAGTAATTTCGCCTTTCAAGACTTGCTATCTAGGAATTTGATTTTTCAATTACTTACCCCTTTGTCTTTATGTCTGCGCACTCCTGGAAATCCAGTTCCTACGACCTCCTTATATAATCAAAAATAAATAGAGTTAAAATAATTAACCTGGCCTACATACAGGTGTAAATCAAAAATAAATGAAGAAGATCGAAGGGAACTTGGCCTGGGGATCAGATGAAACTTCACGGATTGCTGGAAAGCTGAACTAGTCTAGAGGTGTATGCTTACAAAGAACAAACAAGTAGTGCAGCTTGTTTGAACTTGGGTTACTATGTGAAGAAACACAGATTCTGATTCCAAAGTGAGTCTTTCTTTTCCACCTTTCTTTATTTCATAAGTAAAATCAGAGACCTGGTTGGCATGGAGCTTGTATTACCAGTCCCACAAGCAAACAGGCTTTGTATGCATTCTGCCTCCACACCCCATCCTATTGTCTCCTGCTGTATCATACAAATGCCCAGTCTTCTACCAATTTACACACACACAGAAACATGCACGCACACACACACACACACACAGACACACACTAACACACACACACACTCACACATTCACAAACACACACACATATTAAAGAATAGGGCCCAGGAGCATAGACTGTCTATAAATTGCAGAGGTCACTTGGTCGCATGTAGTGCCCTCTTCTGGTGAAAGGGCAGACAGAATACTCGTGCATAAAATCAATCCAGAAGCATTTCATTTCTACTTATTATTACTATTATCATCATTATTATTATTCTGATTATTTTGGATACAAACATTTAGTCTTTTCTTAGGAGACTGTCCGTGAACACTCTCTGTAATAAAGCAGGCTTGGAATTCAAACAGATCAATTTATGTTTGCCTCCCTAGTGTTGATGGGATTGAGGGCCAATGTCAGGAACAGAACATAGTGTGTTCTCCTTTTTTCCCTTTTCCTTTGTCTGTAAACTCACATTTCTTCTCTCTTGTTTTCTTTTTCTTTCCCTTCACTCTCCATAGGAATCTAAACCTGGGCGGTGTTTTCCTTTTCATATAAGGCTGTGCTTTCTCAATATAAGAGCTTCCTACAATTCTTCAAGTGAAATTTGATTTTACTCTGTCACTGGGTAACACAAAGAACAAACAGGACCTTGAAAAGTACATCATGTGATTGTGTCCATCTTGGTATCTTGTTGAGGTAACTCAAGCAAAGACGTGGAAATGAAAACCAAAGTAGGCAGGGCAGCCGGCACGTGGCCCATCATTGCTGGATTCTCTCAAACAACTGTGCTGGCCTTATGAATTTTAGCATTGTACTCCCTTGCTCTCTCTTACTCTCCATGGCTCCTTTACCTCCTTCCAACACGTGCCACAAGATATCTGTGAGAGTTGATCTTCCAGAAAGCATGTTGTCTGTCAGGAAGACAAACGTTCTTGAATGATAGCTATCCAAGTTAAATCATCTCAATGGGTAAGGTATTGTCGCTGAGGAATATGAATGAACCATTTTAGTATATATTGTACTTATTTTTAGGGGACCAGAATTGTTTTTATTCATCAACATCCTCATCATACTTGCGGCTCCTGCGGCCTTATTTTTACAAATTAATGCCTCTCCTCTCCTCTCGTTCGGGTAAATCAATGGAAAGTCTAACTTGGATATGGCTTGCTTTGGAATTGTGGGATTATATTCCTCTTTGCTGAACCTGGGCCATTTAGGGAGGACTGAGAGATGCTGCATTCACTGGAAAGTCTACCAAGTATTGATAATGGCTTTTCATAAGCATACAGCTGGAGCCCACTTTGCCTAATCTCAATACCCTATATATCCTTACCTGGGTCATCACAGGGCCATTGCAATATGATTGTGGTTGGATGTAAAGAAATGAATCACTTAGAGTCAGAGAGTTCTTCTCCCTTGTCTTTTTATTTTATTTCAGTTTTCTGTTGATTTTCATTGTTTGGCAAAATGTACTATGCATCTTTGCAGACTGTCCTGGAACTCACTTTTGAGACCAGACTGGCTTCAAGCACACAGAAAATAGCTCAGCTCTGCCTCCCAAGGCCTGAGATTAATGATGTGTGACACAACCCCACAGTTTTTAATTTAATTTTGTTTTTGGGGAAGGGGGTATGGTGGGAATGCTTTATCAGTTCTTTCTTTAGATCCTTCAGGATTGATTTCATACAAAGTGTTATGACCACAGTTTCCCTTCTTCCCACAGCTCCTTCTCCTCAGCCAAATCCAACTGGTGTTAGGGTTATGCTTCTAGTTCACTCTCTTTCACACATTGCTGTGTTAATGCAAGAGCTGTAATTACTTTTCTCCATGGATCCTGGAATTATCAGTTTTTAGATTCTGCATGTGGTTTAGCCATGCACATGATTAAAATCAGTGAAATCTGAGTACCACCTGCCAGTGCAAAAGAACTTTTACGAGGATTTCAACTTATAGGCAGAGTATGTCAAGAAAGGGCAAGCTCTCTGTCACTGGGTTTATAGCCTTTACAATTGGTGATACATAACCAAAGCATTACACAGGATCAAGCCAACTTTCAAATAAGGTAGCCAATCATTCTGTTGTACTGATAGTCATATTAATAGAGGAAATTAGAGAAAGATAGAGTGATAAATTTAGGGACATGGCTTCATTTCCAGCAGAAGTCAAATATATGAAACTTAAAAAAAAAAATAAAAAACAAAAACATCAAAACAGAAAGGGCCTCGGAGATGTCTTAGTAGTTGAAAGACTTTCTGTCTTTTTTTTTTTTTTTTAGAATTTCTCTGTATACCCATTTCTTTTCTAGAACTCAGACTGTAGTCCTGGTGAGCTGACAAATCTCCACTTTCCGATTTTTGAGAACAGAGGCTTGATTCATCATCTGTGGCTAAAAGATGGAATTTTGTTATTTATTTTTGAGTACATGAGACCTGAGAACTATAGTAGCAGAACAATACTCAGGAATCAGTTGGTGTTCTGCCTTAGGGACTGTGTGAAATTTTTGTCTTGATGTTTGCTTGTTTTTGTTTTTGTTTTTTAGTTTGTTTTTTGTATTAACTCTCTCCATATTTACATTTCCTCCACTGTCTCTCCCTTCCTTCCTTCTTCCTTTCATTTCTTTTGGAAACTGGTTTTGTCTTTGTAACTTGAGAGCTGTCTTGAAACTCATTTTGTAGGCCAGGCAGAAGTGAAAGTCAGAAATCAACCTGTCTCTCTGCCTCTGCCTCTGCCTCTGCCTCTGCGTCTGCCTCTTCCTCAGAACCACTGTGTACCACTCTCCACTGGAATACTCATATATGCATGTGCCATGCTTTCCAGTTAAACATTGGTTGAGGAGGGAAAGACTACATGGCTGATAGGAATTCAGTTATTTTCAGGTTTATGAGGGAAAATAAACTTTGTTTTGTTTACTTTATATTTTCACTTTTGTTTATTTTTTTCTTTTAAGACAGCTCCTGTCCCTTTATCTGTGCTCCTCTACATGGTGCTGGTCTTCTTTCTGAGAACAGATATGAAAGCATTGAGGTACTTCAAATTAGTTTACCTCTACTAATGTTGTTGTTCTCACTATACAGCAGAGATTGGCCAAGCCATGCATGAAAGTCCAGCCCTGTCAAAGAGCAAGTGGGACCTTTCTTGCAGCAGGGCTTAACAAAGCTTGGCCCTAATTCTCTTGTACTTGTAATTATGGATACATTGTGAACTTTAAAATCATTGAAATCCTGTTAGTCCTTTTGTGACTCTCTAGATTTTCACTGAACTATTGTCATTTGTTTATTTTTGGCTTTATCATTGAGTGTGTGTGTGTGTGTGTGTGTGTGTGTGTGTGTGTGTGTGTGTGTGATCATCTCATCTGCTTCCCTGCCAACGGGCCACCTCAGTTTGAGCATGAATATGTTCAGATTTGTAGTTAGATTTAGTGCAAAAAGATTGTTTTCAATTTTTCAAGACATAATTTTTCTGTGTTTCTTGGACTCTCCCAGGACTCAGTCTGTAGACCAGGCTGGCCATGAACTCATAGATCCTCCTGCCACCAGAGTAGTTACATTACAGGTATGTGGGGATATTTCCTACTCCATACTGGGTTTTCTTCTTTCTTCCTTGTTTTCTTTCTTCTACCACATCAACTTCTTCTTTTCCTTCTTCTTCTACCTCTTCTACTTCTTTTTGTTCTTTATCTTTCTCGTCATCTTCTTCTCTTTTACTTCTTCTTCTTCTCTAATTTTCTTTTGCTCTTTCATCATGAGGCTTCACTATGCAGCTTTTACTGACCTGAGGCTCCATTGAACTCAAACTCACACAGCTTCCTGAGTGCTGTTGATAAAAGTTCTCATGGCCACTGCCCAGTAATTTCGCCTTTCAAGACTTGCTATCTAGGAATTTGATTTTTCAATTACTTACCCCTTTGTCTTTATGTCTGCGCACTCCTGGAAATCCAGTTCCTCCGACCTCCTTATATAATCAAAAATAAATAGAGTTAAAATAATTAACCTGGCCTACATACAGGTGTAAATCAAAAATAAATGAAGAAGATCGAAGGGAACTTGGCTTGGGGATCAGATGAAACTTCACGGATTGCTGGAAAGCTGAACTAGTCTAGAGGTGTATGCTTACAAAGAACAAACAAGTAGTGCAGCTTGTTTGAACTTGGGTTACTATGTGAAGAAACACAGATTCTGATTCCAAAGTGAGTCTTTCTTTTCCACCTTTCTTTATTTCAAAAGTAAAATCAGAGACCTGGTTGGCATGGAGCTTGTATTACCAGTCCCACAAGCAAACAGGCTTTGTATGCATTCTGCCTCCACACCCCATCCTATTGTCTCCTGCTGTATCATACAAATGCCCAGTCTTCTACCAATTTACACACACACAGAAACATGCACGCACACACACACACACAGACACACACTAACACACACACACACTCACACATTCACAAACACACACACATATTAAAGAATAGGGCCCAGGAGCATAGACTGTCTATAAATTGCAGAGGTCACTTGGTCGCATGTAGTGCCCTCTTCTGGTGAAAGGGCAGACAGAATACTCGTGCATAAAATCAATCCAGAAGCATTTCATTTCTACTTATTATTACTATTATCATCATTATTATTATTCTGATTATTTTGGATACAAACATTTAGTCTTTTCTTAGGAGACTGTCCGTGAACACTCTCTGTAATAAAGCAGGCTTGGAATTCAAACAGATCAATTTATGTTTGCCTCCCTAGTGTTGATGGGATTGAGGGCCAATGTCAGGAACAGAACATAGTGTGTTCTCCTTTTTTCCCTTTTCCTTTGTCTGTAAACTCACATTTCTTCTCTCTTGTTTTCTTTTCTTTCCCTTCACTCTCCATAGGAATCTAAACCTGGGCGGTGTTTTCCTTTTCATATAAGGCTGTGCTTTCTCAATATAAGAGCTTCCTACAATACTTCAAGTGAAATTTGATTTTACTCTGTCACTGGGTAACACAAAGAACAAACAGGACCTTGAAAAGTACATCATGTGATTGTGTCCATCTTGGTATCTTGTTGAGGTAACTCAAGCAAAGACATGGAAATGAAAACCAAAGTAGGCAGGGCAGCCGGCACGTGGCCCATCATTGCTGGATTCTCTCAAACAACTGTGCTGGCCTTATGAATTTTAGCATTGTACTCCCTTGCTCTCTCTTACTCTCCATGGCTCCTTTACCTCCTTCCAACACGTGCCACAAGATATCTGTGAGAGTTGATCTTCCAGAAAGCATGTTGTCTGTCAGGAAGACAAACATTCTTGAATGATAGCTATCCAAGTTAAATCATCTCAATGGGTAAGGTATTGTCGCTGAGGAATATGAATGAACCATTTTAGTATATATTGTACTTATTTTTAGGGGACCAGAATTGTTTTTATTCATCAACATCCTCATCATACTTGCGGCTCCTGTGGCCTTATTTTTACAAATTAATGCCTCTCCTCTCCTCTCGTTCGGGTAAATCAATGGAAAGTCTAACTTGGATATGGCTTGCTTTGGAATTGTGGGATTATATTCCTATTTGCTGAACCTGGGCCATTTAGGGAGGACTGAGAGATGCTGCATTCACTGGAAAGTCTACCAAGTATTGATAATGGCTTTTCATAAGCATACAGCTGGAGCCCACTTTGCCTAATCTCAATACCCTATATATCCTTACCTGGGTCATCACAGGGCCGTTGCAATATGATTGTGGTTGGATGTAAAGAAATGAATCACTTAGAGTCAGAGAGTTCTTCTCCCTTGTCTTTTTATTTTATTTCATTTTTCTGTTGATTTTCATTGTTTGGCAAAATGTACTATGCATCTTTGCAGACTGTCCTGGAACTCACTTTTGAGACCAGACTGGCTTCAAGCACACAGAAAATAGCTCAGCTCTGCCTCCCAAGGCCTGAGATTAATGATGTGTGACACAACCCCACAGTTTTTAATTTAATTTTGTTTTTGGGGAAGGGGGTTCTTTCTTTAGATCCTTTAGGATTGATTTCATACAAAGTGATCTGACCACAATTTCCCTTCTTCTTCCCACAGCACCTTCTTCTCAGCCAAATCCAACTGGTGTTAGGGTTATGCTTCTAGTTCACTCTATTTCCCACACTGCTGTGTTAATGCAAGGGCTGTAATTACTTTTCTCCATGGATCATGGAATTATCAGTTTTTAGATTCTGCATGTGGTTTAGCCATGCACATGATTAAAATCGGTGAAATCTGAGTACCACCTGCCAGTACAAAAGAACTTTTACGAGGATTTCAACTTATAGGCAGAGTATGTCAGGAAAGGGCAAGCTCTCTTTCACTGGGTTTATAGCCTTTACAATTGGTGATACATAACCAAAGCATTACACAGGATCAAGCCAACTTTCAAATAAGGTAGCCAATCATTCTGTTATACTGATAGTCACATTGATGTTTGATTGTTTTTGTATTAGTTTGTTTTTTGTATTAACTGTCTCCATATTTACATTTCCTCCACTGTCTCAACCTTCCTTCCTTCTTCCTTTCATTTCTTTTGGAAACTGGTTTTGTCATTTTACCCTGAGAGCAGTCTTGAAACTCATTTTTCATGGCAGAAGTGAAAGTCAGAAATCAACCTGTCTCTCTGCCTCTGCCTCTACCTCTTCCTCCGAACCACTGTGTACCAATCTCCACTGGAATACTCATATATGCATGTGCCATGCTTTCCATTTAAACTTTGCTTGAGGAGGGAAAGCCTACATGGCTGATAGGAATTCATTCATTTTCAGGTTTATGAGGAAAAATAAACTTTGTTTGTTTACTTTATATTTTCACTCGTGTTTTTTTTTTTTTTTTTTTTTTTTTAAGACAGGTCCTGTCCCTTTATCTGTGCTCCACTACATGGTGCAGGTCTTCTTTCTGAGAACAGATATGAAAGCCTTGAGCCACTTCAAATTAGTTTACCTCTACTAATGTTGTTGTTCTCACTATACAGAAGAGACAGGGCAAGCCATGCATGAAAGTCTAGACCTGTCAAAAAGCAAAGGGGACCATTCTTGATGCAGGGCTTAACAAAGCTTGGCCCTAATTCTCTTGTACTTGTAATTATGGATACATTGTGAATTTTGAAAACATTGAAATCCTGGTAGTCCTCTTGTCACTCTATAGATTTTCACTGAACTATTTTCATTTGTTTATTTTTGGCTTTATCATTGAGTGTGTGTGTGTGTGTGTGTGTGTGTGTGTGTGTGTGTGTGTGTGCGTGTGTGCGTGCATATCATCTGCCTCCCTGCCAACGGGCCTACTCAGTTTGAGCATGAATATGTTCAGATTTGTAGTTAGATTTAGTGCATAAAGATAGTTTTCAATTTTTCAAGACATGATTTTTCTGTGTTGCTTTGACTCTCCGAGGACTCAGTCTGTAGACCAGGCTGGCCATGAACTCATAGATCCTCCTGCCACCAGAGTGGTTACATTACAGGCATGTGGGGATATTTCCTGCTCCATACTGGGTTTTCTTCTTTCTTCCTTGCTTTCTTTCTTCTACCACATCAACTTCTTATTTTCCTTCTTCTTCTACCCCTTCTACTTCTTTTTGTTCTTTATCTTTCTCGTCATCTTCTTCTCTTTTACTTCTTCTTCTTCTAATTTTCTTTTGCTCTTTCATCATGAGGCTTCACTATGCAGCTTTTACTGACCTGAGGCTCCATTGAACTCAAACCCAAACAGCTTCCTGAATGCTGTTGATAAAATTCTCATGGCCACTGCCCAGTAATTTCGCCTTTCAAGTCTTGCTATCTAGCAATTTAATTTTTCAATTACTTACCCCATTGACTTTATGTCTACGCACTCCTGGAAATCCAGATCCTCCGACCTCCCTACACAATCAAAAATAACTAGAGTTAAAATAATTAACCTGGCCTACATACAGGTGTAAATCAAAAATAAATGAAGAAGATCGAAGGGAACTTGGCTTGGGGATCAGATGAAACTTCACGGATTGCTGGAAAGCTGAACTAGTCTAGAGGTGTATGCTTACAAAGAACAAACAAGTAGTGCAGCTTGTTTGAACTTGGGTTACTATGTGAAGAAACACAGATTCTGATTCCAAAGTGAGTCTTTCTTTTCCACCTTTCTTTATTTCAAAAGTAAAATCAGAGACCTGGTTGGCATGGAGCTTGTATTACCAGTCCCACAAGCAAACAGGCTTTGTATGCATTCTGCCTCCACACCCCATCCTATTGTCTCCTGCTGTATCATACAAATGCCCAGTCTTCTACCAATTTACACACACACAGAAACATGCACGCACACACACACACACAGACACACACTAACACACACACACACTCACACATTCACAAACACACACACATATTAAAGAATAGGGCCCAGGAGCATAGACTGTCTATAAATTGCAGAGGTCACTTGGTCGCATGTAGTGCCCTCTTCTGGTGAAAGGGCAGACAGAATACTCGTGCATAAAATCAATCCAGAAGCATTTCATTTCTACTTATTATTACTATTATCATCATTATTATTATTCTGATTATTTTGGATACAAACATTTAGTCTTTTCTTAGGAGACTGTCCGTGAACACTCTCTGTAATAAAGCAGGCTTGGAATTCAAACAGATCAATTTATGTTTGCCTCCCTAGTGTTGATGGGATTGAGGGCCAATGTCAGGAACAGAACATAGTGTGTTCTCCTTTTTTCCCTTTTCCTTTGTCTGTAAACTCACATTTCTTCTCTCTTGTTTTCTTTTTCTTTCCCTTCACTCTCCATAGGAATCTAAACCTGGGCGGTGTTTTCCTTTTCATATAAGGCTGTGCTTTCTCAATATAAGAGCTTCCTACAATACTTCAAGTGAAATTTGATTTTACTCTGTCACTGGGTAACACAAAGAACAAACAGGACCTTGAAAAGTACATCATGTGATTGTGTCCATCTTGGTATCTTGTTGAGGTAACTCAAGCAAAGACATGGAAATGAAAACCAAAGTAGGCAGGGCAGCCGGCACGTGGCCCATCATTGCTGGATTCTCTCAAACAACTGTGCTGGCCTTATGAATTTTAGCATTGTACTCCCTTGCTCTCTCTTACTCTCCATGGCTCCTTTACCTCCTTCCAACACGTGCCACAAGATATCTGTGAGAGTTGATCTTCCAGAAAGCATGTTGTCTGTCAGGAAGACAAACATTCTTGAATGATAGCTATCCAAGTTAAATCATCTCAATGGGTAAGGTATTGTCGCTGAGGAATATGAATGAACCATTTTAGTATATATTGTACTTATTTTTAGGGGACCAGAATTGTTTTTATTCATCAACATCCTCATCATACTTGCGGCTCCTGTGGCCTTATTTTTACAAATTAATGCCTCTCCCCTCTCCTCTCGTTCGGGTAAATCAATGGAAAGTCTAACTTGGATATGGCTTGCTTTGGAATTGTGGGATTATATTCCTATTTGCTGAACCTGGGCCATTTAGGGAGGACTGAGAGATGCTGCATTCACTGGAAAGTCTACCAAGTATTGATAATGGCTTTTCATAAGCATACAGCTGGAGCCCACTTTGCCTAATCTCAATACCCTATATATCCTTACCTGGGTCATCACAGGGCCGTTGCAATATGATTGTGGTTGGATGTAAAGAAATGAATCACTTAGAGTCAGAGAGTTCTTCTCCCTTGTCTTTTTATTTTATTTCAGTTTTCTGTTGATTTTCATTGTTTGGCAAAATGTACTATGCATCTTTGCAGACTGTCCTGGAACTCACTTTTGAGACCAGACTGGCTTCAAGCACACAGAAAATAGCTCAGCTCTGCCTCCCAAGGCCTGAGATTAATGATGTGTGACACAACCCCACAGTTTTTAATTTAATTTTGTTTTTGGGGAAGGGGGTTCTTTCTTTAGATCCTTTAGGATTGATTTCATACAAAGTGATCTGACCACAATTTCCCTTCTTCTTCCCACAGCACCTTCTTCTCAGCCAAATCCAACTGGTGTTAGGGTTATGCTTCTAGTTCACTCTATTTCCCACACTGCTGTGTTAATGCAAGGGCTGTAATTACTTTTCTCCATGGATCATGGAATTATCAGTTTTTAGATTCTGCATGTGGTTTAGCCATGCACATGATTAAAATCGGTGAAATCTGAGTACCACCTGCCAGTACAAAAGAACTTTTACGAGGATTTCAACTTATAGGCAGAGTATGTCAGGAAAGGGCAAGCTCTCTTTCACTGGGTTTATAGCCTTTACAATTGGTGATACATAACCAAAGCATTACACAGGATCAAGCCAACTTTCAAATAAGGTAGCCAATCATTCTGTTATACTGATAGTCACATTGATGTTTGATTGTTTTTGTATTAGTTTGTTTTTTGTATTAACTGTCTCCATATTTACATTTCCTCCACTGTCTCAACCTTCCTTCCTTCTTCCTTTCATTTCTTTTGGAAACTGGTTTTGTCATTTTACCCTGAGAGCAGTCTTGAAACTCATTTTTCATGGCAGAAGTGAAAGTCAGAAATCAACCTGTCTCTCTGCCTCTGCCTCTACCTCTTCCTCCGAACCACTGTGTACCAATCTCCACTGGAATACTCATATATGCATGTGCCATGCTTTCCATTTAAACTTTGCTTGAGGAGGGAAAGCCTACATGGCTGATAGGAATTCATTCATTTTCAGGTTTATGAGGAAAAATAAACTTTGTTTGTTTACTTTATATTTTCACTCGTGTTTTTTTTTTTTTTTTTTTTTTTTTTTAAGACAGGTCCTGTCCCTTTATCTGTGCTCCACTACATGGTGCAGGTCTTCTTTCTGAGAACAGATATGAAAGCCTTGAGCCACTTCAAATTAGTTTACCTCTACTAATGTTGTTGTTCTCACTATACAGAAGAGACAGGGCAAGCCATGCATGAAAGTCTAGACCTGTCAAAAAGCAAAGGGGACCATTCTTGATGCAGGGCTTAACAAAGCTTGGCCCTAATTCTCTTGTACTTGTAATTATGGATACATTGTGAATTTTGAAAACATTGAAATCCTGGTAGTCCTCTTGTCACTCTATAGATTTTCACTGAACTATTTTCATTTGTTTATTTTTGGCTTTATCATTGAGTGTGTGTGTGTGTGTGTGTGTGTGTGTGTGTGTGTGTGCGTGTGTGCGTGCATATCATCTGCCTCCCTGCCAACGGGCCTACTCAGTTTGAGCATGAATATGTTCAGATTTGTAGTTAGATTTAGTGCATAAAGATAGTTTTCAATTTTTCAAGACATGATTTTTCTGTGTTGCTTTGACTCTCCGAGGACTCAGTCTGTAGACCAGGCTGGCCATGAACTCATAGATCCTCCTGCCACCAGAGTGGTTACATTACAGGCATGTGGGGATATTTCCTGCTCCATACTGGGTTTTCTTCTTTCTTCCTTGCTTTCTTTCTTCTACCACATCAACTTCTTATTTTCCTTCTTCTTCTACCCCTTCTACTTCTTTTTGTTCTTTATCTTTCTCGTCATCTTCTTCTCTTTTACTTCTTCTTCTTCTAATTTTCTTTTGCTCTTTCATCATGAGGCTTCACTATGCAGCTTTTACTGACCTGAGGCTCCATTGAACTCAAACCCAAACAGCTTCCTGAATGCTGTTGATAAAATTCTCATGGCCACTGCCCAGTAATTTCGCCTTTCAAGTCTTGCTATCTAGCAATTTAATTTTTCAATTACTTACCCCATTGACTTTATGTCTACGCACTCCTGGAAATCCAGATCCTCCGACCTCCCTACACAATCAAAAATAACTAGAGTTAAAATAATTAACCTGGCCTTCATACAGGTGTAAATCAAAAATAAATGAAGAAGATCGAAGGGAACTTGGCCTGGGGATCAGATGAAACTTCACGGATTGCTGGAAAGCTGAACTACTCTAGAGGTGTATGCTCACACAGAACAAACAAGTAGTGCTGCTTGTTTGAACTTGGGTTAGTATGTGAAGAAACACAGATTCTGATTCCAAAGTGAGTCTTTCTTTGTCCACCTTTCTTTATTTCATAAGTAAAATCAGAGACCTGGTTGGCATGGAGCTTGTATTGCCAGTCCCACAAGCAAACAGGCTTTGTAGGCATTCTGCCTCCACACCCCATCCGGTTGTCTCCTGCTGTATCATACAAATGCCCAGTCTTCTACCAATTTACACACACACAGACACATGTACGCACACACACACACACACACACACACACACACAAACACACAAACACACACTCACACATTCACAAACACACACACATATTAAAGAATAGGGCCCAGGAGCATAGACTGTCTATAAATTGCAGAGGTCACTTGGTGGCATGTAGTGCCCTCTTCTGGTGAAAGGGCAGACAGAATACTCATGCATAAAATCAATCCAGAAGCATTTCATTTCTTCTTATTATTACTATTATCATCATTATTATTATTCTGATTATTTTTGAGACAAACATTTACTCTTTTCGTAGGAGAATGTCCTTGAACAGTCTCTGTAATAAAGCAGGCTTGGAATTCAAACAGATCAATTTATGTTTGCCTCCCTAGTGTTGATGGGATTGACGGCCAATGTCAGGAACAGAACATAGTGTGTTCTCCTTTTTTCCCTTTTCCTTTGTCTGTAAACTCACATTTCTTCTCTCTTGTTTTCTTTTTCTTTCCCTTCACTCTCCATAGGAATCTAAACCTGGGCGGTGTTTTCCTATTCATATAAGGCTGTGCTTTACCAATATAAGAGCTTCCTACAATACTTCAAGTGAAATTTGATTTTACTTTGTCACTGGGAAACACAAAGAACAAACAGGACCTTCAAAAGTACATTATATGATTGTGTCCATCTTGGTATCTTGTTGAGGTAACTCAAGCAAAGACGTGGAAATGAAAACCAAAGTAGGCAGGGCAGCCGGCACGTGGCCCGTCATTGCTGGATTCTCTCAAACAACTGTGCTGGCCTTATGAATTTTAGCATTGTACTCCCTTGCTCTCTCTTACTCTCCATGGCTCCTTTACCTCCTTCCAACACGTGCCACAAGATATCTGTGAGAGTTGATCTTCCAGAAAGCATGTTGTCTGTCAGGAAGACAAACATTCTTGAATGATAGCTATCCAAGTTAAATCATCTCAATGGGTAAGGTATTGTCGCTGAGGAATATGAATGAACCATTTTAGTATATATTGTACTTATTTTTAGGGGACCAGAATTGTTTTTATTCATCAACATCCTCATCATACTTGCGGCTCCTGTGGCCTTATTTTTACAAATTAATGCCTCTCCTCTCCTCTCGTTCGGGTAAATCAATGGAAAGTCTAACTTGGATATGGCTTGCTTTGGAATTGTGGGATTATATTCCTATTTGCTGAACCTGGGCCATTTAGGGAGGACTGAGAGATGCTGCATTCACTGGAAAGTCTACCAAGTATTGATAATGGCTTTTCATAAGCATACAGCTGGAGCCCACTTTGCCTAATCTCAATACCCTATATATCCTTACCTGGGTCATCACAGGGCCGTTGCAATATGATTGTGGTTGGATGTAAAGAAATGAATCACTTAGAGTCAGAGAGTTCTTCTCCCTTGTCTTTTTATTTTATTTCATTTTTTCTGTTGATTTTCATTGTTTGGCAAAATGTACTATGCATCTTTGCAGACTGTCCTGGAACTCACTTTTGAGACCAGACTGGCTTCAAGCACACAGAAAATAGCTCAGCTCTGCCTCCCAAGGCCTGAGATTAATGATGTGTGACACAACCCCACAGTTTTTAATTTAATTTTGTTTTTGGGGAAGGGGATTCTTTCTTTAGATCCTTTAGGATTGATTTCATACAAAGTGATCTGACCACAATTTCCCTTCTTCTTCCCACAGCACCTTCTTCTCAGCCAAATCCAACTGGTGTTAGGGTTATGCTTCTAGTTCACTCTATTTCCCACACTGCTGTGTTAATGCAAGGGCTGTAATTACTTTTCTCCATGGATCATGGAATTATCAGTTTTTAGATTCTGCATGTGGTTTAGCCATGCACATGATTAAAATCGGTGAAATCTGAGTACCACCTGCCAGTACAAAAGAACTTTTACGAGGATTTCAACTTATAGGCAGAGTATGTCAGGAAAGGGCAAGCTCTCTTTCACTGGGTTTATAGCCTTTACAATTGGTGATACATAACCAAAGCATTACACAGGATCAAGCCAACTTTCAAATAAGGTAGCCAATCATTCTGTTATACTGATAGTCACATTGATGTTTGATTGTTTTTGTATTAGTTTGTTTTTTGTATTAACTGTCTCCATATTTACATTTCCTCCACTGTCTCAACCTTCCTTCCTTCTTCCTTTCATTTCTTTTGGAAACTGGTTTTGTCATTTTACCCTGAGAGCAGTCTTGAAACTCATTTTTCATGGCAGAAGTGAAAGTCAGAAATCAACCTGTCTCTCTGCCTCTGCCTCTACCTCTTCCTCCGAACCACTGTGTACCAATCTCCACTGGAATACTCATATATGCATGTGCCATGCTTTCCATTTAAACTTTGCTTGAGGAGGGAAAGCCTACATGGCTGATAGGAATTCATTCATTTCCAGGTTTATGAGGAAAAATAAACTTTGTTTGTTTACTTTATATTTTCACTCGTGTTTTTTTTTTTTTTTTTTTTTTTTTTTAAGACAGGTCCTGTCCCTTTATCTGTGCTCCACTACATGGTGCAGGTCTTCTTTCTGAGAACAGATATGAAAGCCTTGAGCCACTTCAAATTAGTTTACCTCTACTAATGTTGTTGTTCTCACTATACAGAAGAGACAGGGCAAGCCATGCATGAAAGTCTAGACCTGTCAAAAAGCAAAGGGGACCATTCTTGATGCAGGGCTTAACAAAGCTTGGCCCTAATTCTCTTGTACTTGTAATTATGGATACATTGTGAATTTTGAAAACATTGAAATCCTGGTAGTCCTCTTGTCACTCTATAGATTTTCACTGAACTATTTTCATTTGTTTATTTTTGGCTTTATCATTGAGTGTGTGTGTGTGTGTGTGTGTGTGTGTGTGTGTGTGTGTGTGTGTGTGCGTGTGTGCGTGCATATCATCTGCCTCCCTGCCAACGGGCCTACTCAGTTTGAGCATGAATATGTTCAGATTTGTAGTTAGATTTAGTGCATAAAGATAGTTTTCAATTTTTCAAGACATGATTTTTCTGTGTTGCTTTGACTCTCCGAGGACTCAGTCTGTAGACCAGGCTGGCCATGAACTCATAGATCCTCCTGCCACCAGAGTGGTTACATTACAGGCATGTGGGGATATTTCCTGCTCCATACTGGGTTTTCTTCTTTCTTCCTTGCTTTCTTTCTTCTACCACATCAACTTCTTATTTTCCTTCTTCTTCTACCCCTTCTACTTCTTTTTGTTCTTTATCTTTCTCGTCATCTTCTTCTCTTTTACTTCTTCTTCTTCTAATTTTCTTTTGCTCTTTCATCATGAGGCTTCACTATGCAGCTTTTACTGACCTGAGGCTCCATTGAACTCAAACCCAAACAGCTTCCTGAATGCTGTTGATAAAATTCTCATGGCCACTGCCCAGTAATTTCGCCTTTCAAGTCTTGCTATCTAGCAATTTAATTTTTCAATTACTTACCCCATTGACTTTATGTCTACGCACTCCTGGAAATCCAGATCCTCCGACCTCCCTACACAATCAAAAATAACTAGAGTTAAAATAATTAACCTGGCCTTCATACAGGTGTAAATCAAAAATAAATGAAGAAGATCGAAGGGAACTTGGCCTGGGGATCAGATGAAACTTCACGGATTGCTGGAAAGCTGAACTACTCTAGAGGTGTATGCTCACACAGAACAAACAAGTAGTGCTGCTTGTTTGAACTTGGGTTAGTATGTGAAGAAACACAGATTCTGATTCCAAAGTGAGTCTTTCTTTGTCCACCTTTCTTTATTTCATAAGTAAAATCAGAGACCTGGTTGGCATGGAGCTTGTATTGCCAGTCCCACAAGCAAACAGGCTTTGTAGGCATTCTGCCTCCACACCCCATCCGGTTGTCTCCTGCTGTATCATACAAATGCCCAGTCTTCTACCAATTTACACACACACAGACACATGTACGCACACACACACACACACACACACACACACACAAACACACAAACACACACTCACACATTCACAAACACACACACATATTAAAGAATAGGGCCCAGGAGCATAGACTGTCTATAAATTGCAGAGGTCACTTGGTGGCATGTAGTGCCCTCTTCTGGTGAAAGGGCAGACAGAATACTCATGCATAAAATCAATCCAGAAGCATTTCATTTCTTCTTATTATTACTATTATCATCATTATTATTATTCTGATTATTTTTGAGACAAACATTTACTCTTTTCGTAGGAGAATGTCCTTGAACAGTCTCTGTAATAAAGCAGGCTTGGAATTCAAACAGATCAATTTATGTTTGCCTCCCTAGTGTTGATGGGATTGACGGCCAATGTCAGGAACAGAACATAGTGTGTTCTCCTTTTTTCCCTTTTCCTTTGTCTGTAAACTCACATTTCTTCTCTCTTGTTTTCTTTTTCTTTCCCTTCACTCTCCATAGGAATCTAAACCTGGGCGGTGTTTTCCTATTCATATAAGGCTGTGCTTTACCAATATAAGAGCTTCCTACAATACTTCAAGTGAAATTTGATTTTACTTTGTCACTGGGAAACACAAAGAACAAACAGGACCTTCAAAAGTACATTATATGATTGTGTCCATCTTGGTATCTTGTTGAGGTAACTCAAGCAAAGACGTGGAAATGAAAACCAAAGTAGGCAGGGCAGCCGGCACGTGGCCCGTCATTGCTGGATTCTCTCAAACAACTGTGCTGGCCTTATGAATTTTAGCATTGTACTCCCTTGCTCTCTCTTACTCTCCATGGCTCCTTTACCTCCTTCCAACACGTGCCACAAGATATCTGTGAGAGTTGATCTTCCAGAAAGCATGTTGTCTGTCAGGAAGACAAACATTCTTGAATGATAGCTATCCAAGTTAAATCATCTCAATGGGTAAGGTATTGTCGCTGAGGAATATGAATGAACCATTTTAGTATATATTGTACTTATTTTTAGGGGACCAGAATTGTTTTTATTCATCAACATCCTCATCATACTTGCGGCTCCTGTGGCCTTATTTTTACAAATTAATGCCTCTCCTCTCCTCTCGTTCGGGTAAATCAATGGAAAGTCTAACTTGGATATGGCTTGCTTTGGAATTGTGGGATTATATTCCTATTTGCTGAACCTGGGCCATTTAGGGAGGACTGAGAGATGCTGCATTCACTGGAAAGTCTACCAAGTATTGATAATGGCTTTTCATAAGCATACAGCTGGAGCCCACTTTGCCTAATCTCAATACCCTATATATCCTTACCTGGGTCATCACAGGGCCGTTGCAATATGATTGTGGTTGGATGTAAAGAAATGAATCACTTAGAGTCAGAGAGTTCTTCTCCCTTGTCTTTTTATTTTATTTCATTTTTTCTGTTGATTTTCATTGTTTGGCAAAATGTACTATGCATCTTTGCAGACTGTCCTGGAACTCACTTTTGAGACCAGACTGGCTTCAAGCACACAGAAAATAGCTCAGCTCTGCCTCCCAAGGCCTGAGATTAATGATGTGTGACACAACCCCACAGTTTTTAATTTAATTTTGTTTTTGGGGAAGGGGATTCTTTCTTTAGATCCTTTAGGATTGATTTCATACAAAGTGATCTGACCACAATTTCCCTTCTTCTTCCCACAGCACCTTCTTCTCAGCCAAATCCAACTGGTGTTAGGGTTATGCTTCTAGTTCACTCTATTTCCCACACTGCTGTGTTAATGCAAGGGCTGTAATTACTTTTCTCCATGGATCATGGAATTATCAGTTTTTAGATTCTGCATGTGGTTTAGCCATGCACATGATTAAAATCGGTGAAATCTGAGTACCACCTGCCAGTACAAAAGAACTTTTACGAGGATTTCAACTTATAGGCAGAGTATGTCAGGAAAGGGCAAGCTCTCTTTCACTGGGTTTATAGCCTTTACAATTGGTGATACATAACCAAAGCATTACACAGGATCAAGCCAACTTTCAAATAAGGTAGCCAATCATTCTGTTATACTGATAGTCACATTGATGTTTGATTGTTTTTGTATTAGTTTGTTTTTTGTATTAACTGTCTCCATATTTACATTTCCTCCACTGTCTCAACCTTCCTTCCTTCTTCCTTTCATTTCTTTTGGAAACTGGTTTTGTCATTTTACCCTGAGAGCAGTCTTGAAACTCATTTTTCATGGCAGAAGTGAAAGTCAGAAATCAACCTGTCTCTCTGCCTCTGCCTCTACCTCTTCCTCCGAACCACTGTGTACCAATCTCCACTGGAATACTCATATATGCATGTGCCATGCTTTCCATTTAAACTTTGCTTGAGGAGGGAAAGCCTACATGGCTGATAGGAATTCATTCATTTCCAGGTTTATGAGGAAAAATAAACTTTGTTTGTTTACTTTATATTTTCACTCGTGTTTTTTTTTTTTTTTTTTTTTTTTTTTTTTAAGACAGGTCCTGTCCCTTTATCTGTGCTCCACTACATGGTGCAGGTCTTCTTTCTGAGAACAGATATGAAAGCCTTGAGCCACTTCAAATTAGTTTACCTCTACTAATGTTGTTGTTCTCACTATACAGAAGAGACAGGGCAAGCCATGCATGAAAGTCTAGACCTGTCAAAAAGCAAAGGGGACCATTCTTGATGCAGGGCTTAACAAAGCTTGGCCCTAATTCTCTTGTACTTGTAATTATGGATACATTGTGAATTTTGAAAACATTGAAATCCTGGTAGTCCTCTTGTCACTCTATAGATTTTCACTGAACTATTTTCATTTGTTTATTTTTGGCTTTATCATTGAGTGTGTGTGTGTGTGTGTGTGTGTGTGTGTGTGTGTGTGTGTGTGTGCGTGTGTGCGTGCATATCATCTGCCTCCCTGCCAACGGGCCTACTCAGTTTGAGCATGAATATGTTCAGATTTGTAGTTAGATTTAGTGCATAAAGATAGTTTTCAATTTTTCAAGACATGATTTTTCTGTGTTGCTTTGACTCTCCGAGGACTCAGTCTGTAGACCAGGCTGGCCATGAACTCATAGATCCTCCTGCCACCAGAGTGGTTACATTACAGGCATGTGGGGATATTTCCTGCTCCATACTGGGTTTTCTTCTTTCTTCCTTGCTTTCTTTCTTCTACCACATCAACTTCTTATTTTCCTTCTTCTTCTACCCCTTCTACTTCTTTTTGTTCTTTATCTTTCTCGTCATCTTCTTCTCTTTTACTTCTTCTTCTTCTAATTTTCTTTTGCTCTTTCATCATGAGGCTTCACTATGCAGCTTTTACTGACCTGAGGCTCCATTGAACTCAAACCCAAACAGCTTCCTGAATGCTGTTGATAAAATTCTCATGGCCACTGCCCAGTAATTTCGCCTTTCAAGTCTTGCTATCTAGCAATTTAATTTTTCAATTACTTACCCCATTGACTTTATGTCTACGCACTCCTGGAAATCCAGATCCTCCGACCTCCCTACACAATCAAAAATAACTAGAGTTAAAATAATTAACCTGGCCTTCATACAGGTGTAAATCAAAAATAAATGAAGAAGATCGAAGGGAACTTGGCCTGGGGATCAGATGAAACTTCACGGATTGCTGGAAAGCTGAACTACTCTAGAGGTGTATGCTCACACAGAACAAACAAGTAGTGCTGCTTGTTTGAACTTGGGTTAGTATGTGAAGAAACACAGATTCTGATTCCAAAGTGAGTCTTTCTTTGTCCACCTTTCTTTATTTCATAAGTAAAATCAGAGACCTGGTTGGCATGGAGCTTGTATTGCCAGTCCCACAAGCAAACAGGCTTTGTAGGCATTCTGCCTCCACACCCCATCCGGTTGTCTCCTGCTGTATCATACAAATGCCCAGTCTTCTACCAATTTACACACACACAGACACATGTATGCACACACACACACACACACACACACACAAACACACAAACACACACTCACACATTCACAAACACACACACATATTAAAGAATAGGGCCCAGGAGCATAGACTGTCTATAAATTGCAGAGGTCACTTGGTGGCATGTAGTGCCCTCTTCTGGTGAAAGGGCAGACAGAATACTCATGCATAAAATCAATCCAGAAGCATTTCATTTCTTCTTATTATTACTATTATCATCATTATTATTATTCTGATTATTTTTGAGACAAACATTTAGTCTTTTCGTAGGAGAATGTCCTTGAACAGTCTCTGTAATAAAGCAGGCTTGGAATTCAAACAGATCAATTTATGTTTGCCTCCCTAGTGTTGATGGGATTGACGGCCAATGTCAGGAACAGAACATAGTGTGTTCTCCTTTTTTCCCTTTTCCTTTGTCTGTAAACTCACATTTCTTCTCTCTTGTTTTCTTTTTCTTTCCCTTCACTCTCCATAGGAATCTAAACCTGGGCGGTGTTTTCCTATTCATATAAGGCTGTGCTTTACCAATATAAGAGCTTCCTACAATACTTCAAGTGAAATTTGATTTTACTTTGTCACTGGGAAACACAAAGAACAAACAGGACCTTGAAAAGTACATCATATGATTGTGTCCATCTTGGTATCTTGTTGAGGTAACTGAAGCAAAGACGTGGAAATGAAAACCAAAGTAGGCAGGGCAGCCGGCATGTGGCCCATCATTGCTGGATTCTCTCAAACAACTGTGCTGGCCTTATGAATTTTAGCATTGTACTCCCTTGCTCTCTTTTACTCTCCATGGCTCCTTTACCTCCTTCCAACACGTGCCAGAAGATATCTTTGAGAGTTGATCTTCCAGAAAGCGTGTTGTCTGTCAGGAAGACAAACATCCTTGAATGATAGCTATGCAAGTTACATCATCTCAGTGGGTAAGGTATTGTCGCTGAGGAATATGAATGAACCATTTTAGTATATATTGTACTTGTTTTTAGGGGACCAATGTTGTTGTTATTCATCAACATCCTCATCAAACTTGTGGCTCCTGCTGCCTTCCTTTTACAAATTAATTGCCTCTCTCCCTCTCCTCTCGTGAGGGTAAATAAATAGAAAGTATTAAGTATTTATCAAGTATTGATAATGGCTTTTCATAAGCATACAGCTGGAGCCCACTTTGCCTAAACTCAATACCCTATATATCCTCACCTGGGTCATCACAGGGCCATTGCTAGCTGAGTGCGGTTGGATATAAAGAAACCAATCACTAGAGTCAAAGAGTACTGCTCCCTTGTATTTTTGTTTTGTTTTTTTCATTTTTTATTTTGATTGTTTGGCAAAATGTATACTATGCATCTTTGCAGACTGTCCTGGAACTCACTTTTGAGAACAGACTACCTTCAAGCACACAGAAAATAGGTCACCTCTGCCTCCCAAGGCCTGAGATTAATGATGTGTGACACAACCCCACAGTTTTTATTTTATTTTTGTTTTTGGGGAAGGGGGGTATTGTGGGAATGCTTTATCAGTTCTTTATTTATATCCTTCAGGATTGATTTCATACAAACTGTTCTGACCACACTTTCCCTTCTTCCTACAGCTCCTTCCACTCAGCCAAATGCACCTGGTGTTAGGGTTAGAATTCTAGTTCTCTGTCTTCACACATTGCTGTGTTAATGCAAGAGCTGTAATTACTTTTCTCCATGGACCCTGGAATTATAAATTTTTAGATTATGCATGTGGTTTAACCATTCACATGATGAAAAGCATTGAAATCTGAGTACCACCTGCCAATCCAGAAGAAGTTTTACGAGGATTTCAACATATAGGCAGAGTATGTAAAGTCTTCTACCAATTACACACACAAGACACACGCACGCACACACACACACATACACACAAACACACACACACATATTAAAGAATAGGGCCCAGGAGCATAGACTATCTATAAATTCCAGAGGTCACTTGGTTGCATGTAGTGCTCTCTTCTGGTGAAAATTGGTTTTACTTTGTCACTAGGAAACACAAAGTACAAAAAGGACCTTGAAAAGTACATCATGTGATTGTTTCCATCTTAGTATCTTGTGGAGTTAACTAAAGCAAAGACGTGGAAATGAAAACCAAAGTAGGCAGGGCAGAATGCAAGTGGCCCATCCTGGCTGGATTTTCTCAAACAACTGTGCTGACCTTATGAATTTTAGTATTGTACTCCCTTGATCTCTCTTACTCTCCATGGCTCCTTTACCTCTTTCCAACACGTACCACAATATATGTGTAAGAGTTTATCTTCCAGAAAGTGTGTTGTCTTTCAGGAAGGCGAAGATTCTTGAATGATAGTTATCCAAGTTACATCAACTCAGTTGGTAAGGGATTATCTCTCATGTTGTTTTTAGGGGACCAGAGTTGTTATTCATCAACATCCTCATCATACTTGTGGCTCCTGCTGCCTTCCTTTTGCAAATTAATGCCTCTCCTCCTCTCCTCTTGTGAGGGTAAATCAATTGAAAGTCTAACTTCGATATGGTTTGCTTTGCAAGTGTGGGATATATTGCTCTTTGCTGAACCTGGGCCATTCAGGGAGGACTGAGAGATGCTGCATTCACTGGAAAGTCTACCAAGTATTGATAATGGCTTTTCATAAGCATACAGCTGGAGCCCACTTTGCAGAAACTCAATACCCTATATATCCTCACCTGGGTCATCACAGGGCCATTGCTAGCTGATTGCAGTTGGATATAAAGAAATGAATCACTTAGAGTCAGAGAGTTCTGCTCCCTTGTCTTTTCATTTCATTTTATTTCATTTAATTGTTTATTTTCATTGTTCGACAAAATGGATCCTATGCATCTTTGCAGACTGTCCTGGAGCTCATCCTTGATACCACACTGGCTTCAAGCACAGAGGAAATAGCTTAGCTCAGCGTCCCAAGGGCTGGGATTAATGATGTGTGGCACAAGTCCACAGTTTTCATTTTATTTCTGTTTTTGGGGAATGGTGTACGGTGGGAAAGCTTTTTCAGTTCTTTCTTTAGATCCTTCAGGTTTGATTTCATACAAAGTGTTCTGAACACAGTTTCCCTACTTCCCACAGCACTTTCCCCTCAGCCAAATCCACCTGGTGTTAGGGTTAGGCTTCTTGTTCACTCTCTTTCACACATTGCTGTGTTAATGCAAGAGCTGTAATTACTTTTCTCCATGGATCCTAGAATTATCAGTTTTTTAGATTATGCATGTTGTTTAGCCATGCACATGATTAAAATCAGTGAAATCTGATTACCACCTGCCAGTGCATAAGAACTTTAACGAGGATTTCAACTTATAGGCAGAGTATGTCAAGAAAGGGCAAGCTCTCTGTCACTGGGTTTATAGCCTTTACAATTGGTGCTACATAACCAAAGCATTATACAGGATCAAGCCAACATTCAAATAAAGTAGCCAACATTCTGTTGTACTTATAGTCATATTAATAGAGGAAAGAAGAGAAAGATAGAGTGATAAATTTAGGGACATAGCTTCATTTCCAGCAGAAGTCAAATATGTGAAAATTAAAAAAAAAATCAATAAAATGCCTGGGAGATGGCCTAGTACTTGAGAGACTTTCTGTGTTTTTTTTTTTTTCAGCATTTCTCTGTATACCCATTTCTTTTCTAGAACTCAGACTGAAGTCCTGGTGAGCTGACAAATCTCCACTTTCAGATTTTTGAGAACAGAGGCTTGATTCATCATGTGTGGCTGAAAGTTGGAATTTTGTTACATATTTTTGAGTACATGAGACATGAAGAAAATAGTAGCAAAGCAATATTCAGGAGTCGGAGTCAGTTGGTGTTCTGCCTTAGGGACTGTGAGACCTTTTTTGTCTTGATTTTTTTTTTGTTTTTGTTTTTTTTTTTTTTTTTTTGTATTAACTGTCTCCATATTTCCATTTCCTCCACTGTATCTCCCTTCCTTCCTTCTTCCTTTCATTTCTGTTTGAAACTGGTTTTGTGTTTGTACCTTGCGAACTTTCTTGAATCTCATTTTGTAGGCCAGGCAGAAGTGAAAGGCAGAAATCAACCAGACTCTCTGCCTCTGCCTCTGCCTCTGCCTCAGAAACACTGTGTACCAATCTCCACTGGACTACTCAGACATGCATGTGCCATGCTTTCTAGTTAAACTTTGGCTGAGGAGGGAAACCATACATGGCTGATAGGAATTCAGTTATTTTCAGGTTTATGAGGAAAAATTTTTTTCGTTTTGTGTACTCTATATTTTCACTTGGTTGTTTTTAAGACAGGTCGTGTCCCTTTATCTGTTCTCCACTACATGGTGAAGGTCTTCTTTCTGAGAACAGATATGAAAGCATTGACCTACTTCAAATTAGTTTACCTCTACTAATGTTGTTGCTCTCAAGATACAGCAGACACAGTGCAAGTCATGCATGAAAGTCCAGCCCTGTCAAAGAGCAAAGGTGACCTTTCTTGCTGCAGGGCTTAAAAAAGCGTGGCCCTAATTCTCTTGTACTTGTAATTATGGAAACATTGTCAATTTTAAAATCATTGAAATCCTGTTAGTCCTCTTGTCACTCTCTAGATTTTCACTGAACTATTGTCATTTGTTTGTTTTTGGCTTTATCATTTACTGTGTGTGTGTGTATGTGTGTGTGTGCGTGTGCGTGTGCGTGTGCGTGTGTCAATCTCAACTGCCTCCATGCCAAGGGGCCTACTCAGTTTGAGCATGAATATATTCAGATTTATAGTTAGATTTAGTGCAAAAAGTTAGTTTTCAATTTTTCAAGACATGGTTTTTCTGTGTTGCTTTGACTGTCCCAGCACTCAGTCTGTAGACCAGGCTGGCCATGAACTCATAGATCCTCCTGCCACCAAAGTGGTTACATTACAGACATGTGGGGATATTTCCTGCTCCATACTGGGTTTTCTTCTTTCTTCCCTTCTTCCTTGCTTTCTTTCTTCTACCACATCAACTTCTTCCTGTCCTTCGTCTTCTCCTTCTTATTTTCTTTTGATCTTTCATGATGAGGCTACTCTATGCAAACTTTTACTGACCTGAGGCTCCATTGAACTCAAACCCACACAGCTTCCTGTGTGCTGTTGATAAAAGTTCTCATGGCCACTGCCCAGTGATGGGAGATGCCATTATGTATATATGTTTCTCATACTGGTTAATAATAAAGCACTGTTGGCCAATAGGAAAGGAAGATAGGAGGGACTAGGAGACAAGGAGAAAATAGGAAGTAGTAAGGAGGAGTCAAGATGGAGAGTCTGAAGAAAGCAGTATGCCGCCGGCTCCCTGGTAAGAGAAATACATAGATCAGCAGAAATGGGTTAATAATTAAGGCAGAGCTAGCCGATAAGAAACAAGTAACAGGGCCAACAGCATTGTATCAAATACAGAGTCTCTGTGCATTATTTGGGCCTGGCGGCGTGGTGGCGGGACAAGACCAGGCGGCGGGGAGGAAAAAACTGTACTCCTTACAAATGGCGCCCACGTGGCTAATAAGAACTTACACTTAAAATTTAACAAAAGCTTAAGAAAGGGTTTTACACACAAAAGAACAGAGACAAGCAAGGTTTCTTGGTAACAGCATTTTTCTCAGTTGAACTCTGCTATTCGCGTGGCTCCTTTAAGGGAAGATTCCTGACTCAGCATATGCGGCAAAAACCCGCAAGGCTTTCAAGAAACTCTGCTAACAATTTATTGGTGTGTATGAGAGATGGCAATGGCAGTGACCACATCTCCAAGCCGGCAGCATGCTTTCTGGGTGGCAGCGCAGACCAAGGTGGTGAGCACAGCTTTCTGTGCTGGCGGGTAAAAGTACCTGCCACCATCTTCGGTAAACCGCAGCTGACACAGCTATATGACTTTCATTTTAGCAATGTTGTTGTTTACCAGATAAAAGACTTGTGGCCAGACAAAGATAAAGATTTACAGTAAAGACAGATTCATATTAAGAAAAACCTCTAAAGGTTTACAGTGTGTTTTAAAATATACGTAGACATGAAAAAAAATGGTTTTAAAGAGACAAAGAGAAACTGGGTGTTGTAGCACACGCCTTTAATCCCAGCACTCAGGAGACAGAGGCAAGCAGATCTCTGTGATTTGCAAAGTAAACCTGGTATGCCAAGTAAATTCCAGGACAGATAAGAGTTACACAGTGAAACCCTATGTCAAAAAATAAAAAAATAAAAAAATAAAAGTAAAATAAACAGTAATAAAGGCATGTAAAGATGAAAAGCTCAGAGAGAATCTGGTTACTGTATGCTATTGTGTTGTCTCTACATTGTTTGACTGCTGAGAAAATAACAACTGATAAAGGAAATGCTGCTGGATTAATTCAATTTCTATATTTTAAAAATGCTTTGACTCAAAAATTTAAGTTCAAGGACAAGTTACTGGGGAAAAGGATTTCTAATTTTGTTTCAACAGGAAATAAAAAGCTGTGGATTCCTTCCAGACTAATGTGGTTTGATCAAGCCAGGCCCCCTGAAACAGAGTTCCTGATGATCCAACATTCAAAACAGCTTGAACAAGGCAGCCATGCAGACTACTGCCATCTTCTCAGAATCCCCCATGACAGTGCCCCCTATCAGCAGGAAGTAGTATGTTTGTTTTCATTTAAATGGACTTGGGTATAAATGGTTAATGATCACAGCCAGTTCATTTTAAAGGTAAAAAGGGAATTATGGTATAGATATGAATACTTTGTTTTGGAATGGATTTTCATTTATTGATACAATTTAATGTTAGTTTTGTGAAATGTATATTTCTCCTCTTGTTTAGGTATTGTGTTTGCATAGCTCATTTAGAAATATAATGTATAATTTAGTACAGATTTTAGATAGTTACCTATGATAGTTAGAACTTATAGTTAAGTTACTTAGTATTTCTAGATATACAGACATATATTTGAGATAGATAGGCATTCTTCAAACCTTTCAAAGACCTACAGAATATGGCATTTAAAATGGTTTAGAGTTTTACTTGACAATGAGACATAAATGCTCCTGGTAACACCAAAAAGGAAGATGGACATTAAAGAAACACATTATGGAGTTTACTTCCAATATGGCAAGACTAGCCATTTGGACAAGATACTGCTCTTGTCTGGACTGTTTGACTTTATTCTGTATAAACTGGACATGCAGGACCCACAGAAAAGTGACTGCTGATTCAAGATGGACATTGCTACAGAGTTCCTGCTTCATGGAAGAGTCTGCAAGACAGTATGCAGGACACAGAGAAAAGTGACTGATAAACTGCCAATACAAGAAGACAGTTTAAAGTTTCCTGCATTGCTAAAGAGTCAGCTAGACACACTATGGCCTATGGGCTGAAGATGGAAGATTACAAAAGAACTTCGGGTGACCAGGCAGTGAGTTGTTTCTGTCATTTCTAGAGTTTATATACTATCCTTCTGTGGTCTTTGAAGGAGTTGAAGACAGATAGTTATGGTTATAGTTTTCCTTAGTTAGGATTCAAAGATAAGTTACATATAGGACTTTAGACTCACAAAGATGGAATAGATGATGGAATAGTTTCTTAAATCTTGATAAATGTTAATGAACTAAATATTGTTAACTGTGATTCTTATTTGGTAACTGTTGTATTATATATTTTGCTATGTTAAGGTTGAAACCCTTTTTATTTAAACAGAAAAGAGGAGATGATGGGAGATGCCATTATGTATATATGTTTCTCATACTGGTTAATAATAAAGCACTGTTGGCCAATAGGAAAGGAAGATAGGAGGGACTAGGAGACAAGGAGGAAATAGGAAGTAGTAAGGAGGAGTCAAGATGGAGAGTCTGAAGAAAGCAGTATGCCGCCGGCTCCCTGGTAAGAGAAATACATAGATCAGCAGAAATGGGTTAATAATTAAGGCAGAGCTAGCCGATAAGAAACAAGTAACAGGGCCAACAGCATTGTATCAAATACAGAGTCTCTGTGTGTTATTTGGGGCTGGTGCAGCGGCAGGACAAAACCGGGCGGCAGGCGGAAAAACAGTACACATTACAGCCCAGTAATTTCGCCTTTCAAGTCTTGCTATCTAGCAATTTAATTTTTCAATTACTTACCCCTTTGTCTTTATGTCTGCGAACTCCTGGAAATCCAGATCCTCTGACCCTCCTACACAATAAAAAAAAAAAAAAACTATAGAGTTAAAATAATTAACCTGGCATTCATACAGGTAAAAATCAATGATAAATGAAGAAGATCAAAGGGAACTTGGCCTCGGGATCAGATGAAACTTCATGAATTGCTATAAAGCTGAACTAGTCTATTAGTGTATGCTTACACAGAACAAAGAAGTTGTGGTGCTTGTTTGAACTTGGGTTAGTATGTGAAGAAACACAGATTCTGATTCCAAAGTTAGTCTTTCTATGTCCACCTTTCTTTATTTCATAAGTAAAATCAGAGACAAAATATCAATGCACATAATAAAACAAATATGTTTTTTTAAAATGTCAGAAAGAGGAAATGTATTTATGCTCACTCAAACCAGGGAAAAAATTCCCACCCTGCCTTGAGAATTCCTTTCCTCACATGAAGCAAACCTTGGAAACTCAGCTGGGCAGAATGAATTTATCCACACAGCTCTCCTTGATGCTCTTCCAATGTAATTCTACAACTGTGTTTGTCAACCTTCCTAATGCTTCCTACTTTGTGGCATGTCGATCCCAAACCATAACATTATTTGTTACTACTTCACAATTGTAATTTTTCATGTTGTGAATGCTACTCAAATGTCTGTGTTTTTTAAAGGTCATAGGCAACCCCATTGAGAGTGTACTTTGATCACCCAAAGTGGTCCATACAAAGATGTTGAGGACTGCTATTCTAGAGTGTCCTGCATGATCCTCTCTGTGTTTATGGAGATAATGGAAAACCTTGCAAAATCTAATGAATCTGTTGCATAGAAATATAAAAATTTAATCCATTAAATCTCAGAATAAGGATAAAATTGTATTTTAGTTTCCCACCGAGGAAAAGACACTAGCAGCATCTCCAATAGACATGGGGGTAGGTGGAGATACCTGCAGGATTAAACATTCAAATGGAAGATGAAGAGCTGGTACAGGTCTTGAGGGGAGCCTGTATGAGGCTGTGGAGGGTCCTTTGAATTAAAGGGAGCAAGGTGAATGCTGACAATTCCGGGCCTCCTGCTGAGTGGTGAGGCATTGGGGAGCAAAGCTTTTGCTTCAACAACAAAGGGCCACCTCACCTGTTCTTTTCTCTTTCTGGTGAAGTGATTACTGTGTCCCTGGGATACCTTCCTTGCTGCCTCTGATATTTTTTTTTACTTGTGGATTTCCAAGAGATGGACTATTGAAGTCCAGTCTGACCCTGAAGTTTATATAATGAAAGATAATTTTGGACTCCCAGACTTGGGTTCACCTTCTAGAGCTGAGATTGTTCAGGACACTTGCTAGTTTCTCCTCTTAATGCTGATCTTGCTTTATGTACTGGACTTGGTGAGAGTCGTACCTGAGAACTTGTTTGTGTGACACAGCCTTTCCTCCAGTTTGGGTTCTTTTTAATGTAGCAACGAACTGGGGGCCTCCACTTACCCAAATGGGACTGAGCTAGGCTACCCTTTCACAGAAAAATGTGGTCTCACAGGAGACCTGCACCAGTGCTCTTTCTATGGTGAGGAACAGCAGTGATATTCGGCCTTCCTCCAAGGCAAGGTGAGCAGTTATTGCCCAGCTCCATAAGCATCTTTTCCTCTCAACCTCTTGAGTTAAAAGAAGCAACAAGGACAGTGTTTTCCCTTCTGCCCATCCCTTCCAGAGAAAGAGGGAAGCTCAAAAAAATTCAGTGAGTTTTATTGGTGGCATAGACAGCTACCCCTTGGTCCTCCACAGTTGTTGAACTCAGAGATTTTAAGGATGTCTGCCTTCTGCTGATGGCATGAGACATGTGGATTAGGAAGTTTGGAAGACTTACCTACCATTGGCCCAAGCAACATGGAGAAAGTCGACTACCAGATTGTCCACGGACCTTAGAACCCTTGGCAGCAGTTGAGATGAAAGGCAGTATTGCTCAGTAGCTAGTGTTGCAACTTTTGTGGGTGGAGCTTCATCAGTGTCTTGGAGGAAATGTGTGTTGCCAGCAGCTGGCCTGTCTTTCTGTTATGAGAGCTTTTTAATTAAACATTTTAAATGCCTGTGTTGTCTCTTCACAACAATACAAACCTCACAAAGACAGAAGTTACTACCGGGGCCTGGGGTATTGCTATGATAGGCTGGGCCTATGATATAGTTTTCTAGATGAGTTCTCAGTAGTGTTGTTCTGCAAGCTTTCCTCTCCCTTTATGACTCTTCATTGTGATTTTTTTCAGGGCTATAAGCAATTTGAAGAGCCAAGAAATGGTGCATGTTTAACTCCCATTCATTTCCCTCTAGGTGAATACAGCATGAAGACCATGTCATGATATAAGTGTGAGAATCCCCAGGATTTTATAACTATATTGGAAAAGAAGAAGACATTTCTAATGTGAGTATCACACTTACTCTTCCTCACATATATGGGTTATTTTAGGATGCAGTGACCTATGATGATGTGCACATCAATTTAAATCAGGAAGAGTGGGCTTTGCTGAATACGCCCCAGAAAATGGTCTACGAGTATGTGATGCTGCACACCTAGAGAAATCTCACTGCTAAAGATAAGATTTCATTTACATTCTTGCTTGAAATTAAGGGGACAGGTATCCTTGCTTATTGATACTTTTGTCTAATTTCAATTGAGTAAAGACAAAATTAGTTGAATAAGGCATAGTTCTTAGAATTTTTAATATATTAACTTACATTCTGTACTATTTCGATTAATATATGATATATATTCTGGTCTTATATTTCAGGCTACATTTGGGAAGAATTTACTATTGAAGAACATTGTCAACGTTCTAGAAAAAGTGAATGGTAAATACATTAATTTATACAAATTAACCTCTGAAACAATTTTAATTTTTCATGCAACTTTTACATGAAAACAACAGTGTACATAAGCACAGCTTAAACTTTATTGATTTTTCTTAATTTCTCACAAACAAGTACCTCAATGTCACATAGCTATTCTGTGTTTTCAAGGAATTCCTGTGGAAAAAAAGACAAGGATACAATGACTAAACACATACCACTGTTTGAATTATAGCCCCATGAAAGTTAGGCTGTTTTTGCAAGACCCTGGCATTTATTCTGTAGACCAGGCTGCCCTTGAACTCAAACATTTACATGCCTCTGCCTCCTGAGGGCTGGGATTAGAGTTTCACCTTTGGGAAATATAAAACCATTTGGGATACATGAGGAATAGTTATTACAAATCGCTGAGGCTCTGAATAATCATATCAGGGTAAATTGAGTGGCACTGATATTTCTGCAGTGAGAACAAGAGGTACGGGTGTTGCTGCCTTATTTGAGACAGCAGGCATACAGATATTTAGGGGCTTGTATGGGAAACTTAGTAGGTATAGGCATCTGCACCTCCATGATATATGCCTGAAGACATGAGCTCAATCACCAGAACACATCCATAGAAGATATATCTTATGGCATCTGCATTCCTCAAATGCACATCATGAGCAAACATAATGATAAATCGTAAGAATAATATTTAGTCATTCTTACTGGGATAGCACAGGTTCTTCCTGATTTTGATTATTTAGAGATCTTTCTGCAAAATTTGAGTTTATGTGAGTTTTAACATCCTAGTTATTTTTGTTGTGTTGAGTTTTGCCTTATTCCGATTGGCTCCAGAACTTTACCAACCATTTTCTTTATCACAGGAATTTCTGGATAGGGTTATTACCGAAGAGGAGGGAAGCCTCTTGAGACAGCTTATCACAAGCATATATGTTGCAATCTTGGCATTGTGCTGACCTTGCCCCCAAACTATGGGCAGGACATGCATGCCCAACATGGCCACATCATGGATACCTCTTCTCTCCCTCTTCTCTGCTCTGTGTTGGCTAACTTTTTTCACCACCTTTCTTTTCCCTCCAACAATGAACTCCAGGTGGCCTCATTGAGTTTCTTGTTTGTGTTTCATTGCTAACTGCTGTAGCAAATGAACAACAATATCCATCTTTCAAGAAGAATTGAGTACCCTTTGTAGTGAGTTACAAGGGAAGCCAAATTTTACGTGTGTCAGTTCAGAGTGATTGGGAGCTGGTGGTTATCTAAGCCAGAGGAATATGTTGTGAGTTTAGCAATGCAAATGGAAGCATTCTAGTTGGAGGAGGGATACATATGAAAAATGTGGAAGGAAGTTACTGTATTCACTCTTACAATATTTCTGTTTTATAGAGCATAATAATATATTTTTAAATTTTTATCTATTTATTTATTTATTTTTTATAACCAAGTCCATTTAAATGAAAACAAACATTTATAGACAATATTTGGGAATTTGGGCGTCGTTCTTTCCAAACTACTCCCTGCTGGTAAGGGGCACTGTCTTGGGGGATTCTAAGAAGATGCAGAAATCCTGGCTGTAGTCTGTAAGTCTGCATTGTCCAGCAGTTTTGAATGTAGGATCACCTGGTACTCTGTTTCAGGCAGTCTGGCTTGATCAAACCACATTAGTCTGGAAGGAATCCACAGCTTTTCATTTTCTGTGGAAACAAAAATAGAAATCCTTTTGCCCAGTAACTTGTCCTTGAACTTAAATTTTGGAGTCAAAGCATTATTTATTTAATTTATTATTTTACATGTCAATCCCCATCCCCCTCTCCCTCTCCCTCCCTCCTTTTTACTCTCTCTACCCTCTCATATGCACCCTAATCACCCTCCCTTCCCATCCCCCCCACGCGAATTCCATATGTAGGGGAATGTAATCTATTTCGTGTCATGTAGGTCTGACAGGTCATGTGAAGTAGGGACTATGGCTTCTCTCCTGTCTCTAGGTTAAGGGAGTTATCCCTCCATGGGAGATGTGTTCACAAGGTCCTTTTGTGCACAAGGTATTCATCCTGGCTCTACTGTCTCAGGTCCCTTAGACTGCTCAGTCCTTCTGCCTAAGACCCCTATTCAGGGGGGGCCTGAGACAGTCCCTTGCTGGCTTCCCAGCTATCAGACTGGTGGCCCGTTAGCTCCTCCTTATTCAGGTAAGCTATCTCTGTGTTTCTGCAGCCTTGTCTTATCCTCTCCATCTGCATCTGGGTTCTACTTCAACTCGGTATTTGTGTATGGGTGTTTGCTCCTGTTTCTAACAGGCATTGGTTGAGGGCTCCATGGAAAGTTAGTTGTTGATCTCTCTATCCGTGAAGGGCATTTATGGTAGCCTTTCCAAGGAAGCTCAAATTGTTAGTTGGCAGCAGTCTTGTAGTTCTCTAGACCTTTCTTTGTGTTCAGTTTTATCTTCAAACCAATATTGGCTCCCTCTTTTATGTTCTTTATCTCTCTCCTGTCTTCTATTCCTAACTGGGCTCAATCATCCTGGTCGCACATGTTTTCATTTCCTCCCCCTTGTTTTCAACTACATCTCTCTCCATTCTTCCCCTGTGCTCTGGGGGACTTAATCCTTCCCGGTTCTGTGAGGGACTGAATATGAATCTCTTAGAATACACCTTGTATCCTACTTCCTCTGGTGTTGTGAATTATAGGCTGGTGATCCTTTGCTCTAACTCTAAAATCCATATATGAGTGAGTACATACTATGTTCCTCTTTTTGTGACTGGGTTACCTCATTCAGGATGGTTTCTTCTAGTGCCATCCACTTGCCTGCGAATTTCAAGATACCATTATTTTTTTCTGCAGAGTAGTATTCCATTGTGTAGATGTGCCACGTCTTCATTATCCATGCTTCAATTGAGGGGCATCTAGGTTGCTTCCAGGTTCTTGCTATTACAAATAGTGCTGCTATGAACATAGTTGAACAGATGTCTTTGTTGCATGGATGTGCATCATTTGGGTATATGCCTAAGAGGGGGATTGCAGGGTCCTGTGGTAAATTAGTTCCCATTTTCCTGAGGAACTGCCATACTGATCTCCAAAATGGCTGTGTGAGTTTGCATTCCCACCAGCAGTGGAGGAGTGTTCCCCTTTCTCCACATCCTCTCCAACATGAGTCATCATTGGTGTTTCTAATTTTAGCCATTCTGGCAGGAGTAAGATGGGATCTCAAAGTTGCTTTGATTTGCATTCCCTGATAGCTAAGGATGTGGAGCACTTTCTTAAGTGTCTTTCAGCCTTTTTAATTTCCTCTATAGAGAATTCTTCCTTCAGTTCTGTACCCCATTTTTAATAGGTTTATTCGGTGTTTTGTTGACTAGTTTCTTGAGTTCTTTGTATATTTTGGAGATCAGCCCTTTATCGGATATAGGATTGCTGAAAATCTTTTCCCAGTATGTGGGCTGCAATTTGGTCTTGTTCACTGTGCCCTTTGCCTTACAGAAGCTTCTAAGTTTGAAGAGGTCCCATTTATTAATTATTTCTCTCAGTGTCTGTGCCCCTGGAGTTATGTTCAGGAAGTGGTCAACTATACCAATTTGTTCAAGGGTATCTCCTACTTTCTCTTTTAAGAGGTTCAATGTCGCTGGATTGATGTTGAGGTCTTTGACCCATTTGGACTTGAGTTTTGTGCATGGTGACAGACATGGGTCTATCTTCAGTATTCTACACACCCTCATCCAATTGTGCCAGCACCATTTGTTGAAGATGCTGTCTTTGCCCGATTGTATAATTTTAGCTGTTTTTCGAAAATCAGGTGTTCATAGGTGTGTGGGTTAATATTATGATTTTCAATTTGATTCCATTGGTCTACCTGTCTATTTTTATGCCACTACCAGGCTGTTTTCAGAACTACAGCTCTGTAGTAGAGATTAAAGTCAGGAATGGTGATGCCTCCTGAAGTTCTTTTATTGAATAGGGTTGTTTTGGCTATACTGGGTCTTTTGTTTTTCCATATAAAGTTGATTATTATCCTTTCAAGGTCAGTGAAAATTTGTGGTGGGATTTAATGGGGATTGTATTGAATCTGTAGATTGCTTTTGGCAAGATTGCCACTTTTACTATGTTTATCCTACCTATCCAAGAGCAAGGGAGATCTTTCCATTTTCTGGTATCATCTTTAATTTCTTTCTTTACAGCCACAAAGTTCTTATTATATAGGACTTTTACTTGTATGGTGAGTGTTACACCAATATTCTTTATGTTGTTTGTGGCTATTGTAAAAGGTGATGTTTCTCTGATTTCTTTCTCTGTCTCTTTGTCGTCTGAAAAAAGTAGGACTACTGATATTTTTTAATTTATCTTGTATCCTGCTAGTTTGTTGAAGGTGTTTATCGCTGTAGGAGTTCCCTGGTAGATTTTATTGGGTCGCTTATGTAAACTATCATATCATCTGCAAACAGAGACAGTTTGACTTCTTCCTTTCCAATTTGCATCCCTTTGATCTCCTTTTGTTGTCTTATAGCATTAGCCAGAACTTCTAGTATGATATTGAAGAGATATGGAGAGAGAAGGAAGCCTTGTCTTGTTCATGATTTTAGAGGAATTGCTTTAAGTTTCTCTCCATTCACTCTGATGTTGGTAGTTGGTTTGCTGTATATTGCTCTTATTATGTTTAGGTATGTTCCTGTTATTCCTGACCTCTCCAAGACCTTTATCATGAAAGGGTATTGAATTTTGTCGAAGGCTTTCTCCGCATCTAGGGAGATAATCATATGGTTTTCCTTTTTCTGTTTGTTTATATGATGGATCACGTTGATAGATTTTCGTATGAAAATAATCCCTGCATTCCAGGAATGAAGCCTACTTGGTCATGGTGGATGATTTCTCTGATGTATACTTGAATTTGGTTTGCCAGTATTTTATTGAGTATTTTTGCATCAATCAGGGATATTGGTCTGTAGTTTTCTTTCTTAGTTGTGTCTTTCTGAGGCTTGGGTACCAAGGTTATTGTGGCTTCATAAAAAGAGTTTGGCAATGAACCATCTGTTTCTATTTTGTGGGACACTTTGAGGAGTAGTAGTATTAGTTCTTCCTTGAATATCTGGTAGAATTCTACACTGAATCCATCTGACCCTGGACTTTGTTTGGTTTGAAGGCTTTTGATGTCTGCTTATATTTCATTGGGGTTTATAGGTCTATTTAAGTTGTTTGTCCTTGATTTAATTTTGGTAAGTGATAGTTATCCAGAAATTCGTCCATTTCCTTTGAATTTTCAATTTTTGTGGAATACAGATTTTCAAAGTATGACCTTGAAATTGTCTGGGATTCCTCTGTGTCCGTTGTTATGTTCCCCTTTTTGTTTCTGATTTTGTTAATTTGCATGTTCTCTCTCTGCTTTTTTGTTAGTTTGGATAAAGGTTTGTCTATCTTGTTGATTTTCTCAAAAAACCAACTCTTCGTTGCATTGATTTTTTTTCATATTGTTTTCTTGGTTTCTATTTTATTGATTTCAGCCCTCAAGTTGATTATTTCCTTCAATCTATTGCTATGGGGTGAGTTCGGATCTCTGTGTTCTAAGGCTTTCAGTTGAAGACTGAGTTAACTTTGCATCTCTCTATCATGAGTGCTGTTTGTCAAAGGAGATGCAGTCTTTTTTTTTTTTTTTTTTTTTTTTTTTTTTGCATCCTGACTTGTCACGCATTTATGTTATGAGTGGGAGAAAGACATATATATTCTATGCTTTCACAGTTTAGATAGCAGATGGACTGAGAGTATATGCAGTCTTTAGACTTATTTCGAGAATATCCTTTTAGCCTGAATGTGAATTAGAACTCTTTCAAAATTTGACTCAACAGAAAGTGGGTGACTGGGTTCCAGGTTGGACTTTGGGTTATGGTTTGTATATGTGTAGAGAAATGGTGCTTACAAGAGGCCTTAATATTTCTCTTGGTGTGCTTTTCCTTGGCCAGTCATAAAGAAAGTATTAGAAACAGTACACATACCTGCAGTGTGTAGTGCAGTTATGAATGAATGAAGACCACGAGGCAGTTAAAACTCAGAAAGAAAGCATTTACTCTCCACATGTTAACATGGAAGACGTTTTCCCATTTCTCAAAGCAAACATGTCACATGTGTGTGAACCTCCACAAATAAGGAACTTATTCCCAGAAAAGACTGCACTGCTCTCTGGTATTTTCACTTAAACTTTGTTAAAATTGTAAAGGAACAAATAGCAGTGAGGTAATTTGTCCCTAAAAAGGCAAAGGAGGCAATCTTAGAAGATGAATGACTCTGAAAAGGAAGAAAAAAACTATAGTAACAAGCCAACATTTCCCACACATATTCTTCTCATCCATTTGTTTGTAGTTAGATCACTCATGAGTTTCTTGTAGGGCTTTCCTTGAGGACTCTGTTTTCACCCTGTATTTCTTTAGCTCAACATAATTACCTCTGTTCCATCATTTGTGGACCAGCATGTTCTGTAGAAGTCAGAATCCAGAACTTTTCACTAAATGGAAAATGTTTTTTTTTTTTTTTTCTAGAAACCATTTAGTTGTATCCTCCCTACCCCCTTTCTCAGTTTAATGCCAGAACGAAAAGATTTGTTAAGAAGCCAGTAATACATTACTGGGTAGAAGTTGATTTGTTTGCTCATTTATTTTTGTTGGTAGTGGCTTTGAAATATTCCGTGTAGTGTGTTTACTTGTTGAATAATAATTCAGAAGTGTTTATGAGCCCTTAAAATCTCTTAAGCAGTGAGACAAACAAACAGGCTTCGAGAATCAGTGTGATGCTTCCCTCACTCACGCCATGGGCTGTTTCTGGTTTTGTCACTGTCCTGCTTTGCATTTAAACACAGGCCACTCAGCAGAGTGCAGTTTTAAGTTTATTTCCCATGGCGTCCCAGTTTTAAGTTTTATCTCATTTAACTCAACAAAGCCTGTTCACTCTATATGTTTTGTCCCTTTGGGAACCTAGCCCAGCCTCGTTGAGTGGTTAGTGTACTGGTAACTGAAAAGTCAGGGCTGGTAAGCCATCTTAGCGAAGCTCCTGCCCAGCGAGAGCATTTAACCTTCTATATGTGAGGCACTGGGATTGTTCCCCACATTATAAAACAAAAGCAAAAACTAATATATGCAGCTTTGACCTAACTTTAAAATTCAAGCCTTCAGAATTATGACATAGACATTTTGCTATCAAAAATAAAATGTAAAGGGTTTGTTATTATCATCTTCAATTTGACAGCTAAATGTTTATTTGTTCTTACATTTGTATATGTGTGAAATGAATATTTATTCATTTATGTGTTGTAAATCTAACTATATGGAATGTTTTCCTCTCTGAAATATGTAATAATATTTGATAAAACCATTACTATTTGTGGTTTCCATTTTGATAAACCAAACTAAATGAGATTCCTATAGATCCTTACATTTTAAATGCTTGCATTTTTAATACATTTGTTTGTAAAAGTTTGCTATTTTGTCCTCTGCTTACACATAAGTGCCTGTGTTCTAAGCTTTGCCATTAGAAATGTAAAACATGATTTACCTCTGCAAGCAAGTGTTTGAGGATGAAAGCAAGTCTTTCAATCTTAGCAAGCTAAACTGCCATCAAAAATCAAACCAGACAAAGAAACAACATCTGTTCAGTATTTCCTGAAGGGAAATCGTTAAGAAAGGTATTGGAATGGCCCTGTGATCTTTCATACTGTCATCCTGTCAACCAGTGAAGGCATGTCTTGCCACAGAATTGCCTATTTTAAAAAGTAAATAAAGAAACAGTCAGAGCTGGAGAGCTGACTCATCAGTTAAAAACACTTTTTGATCTTGCAGAAAACCCAGGTTCAATTCCCAGCACTTACTTGATGGCTGACAACCATCTGTAACTCTAGGCCCATGGGATCTGACAACTTCTTCTGACTTTCACAAGCAACAGACACTTGTGTGGTGCTAAGACATACATGTTTATTCACATCTGTGGGTATACATGCCCTTGTGAGCATGTGTATGCGTGTGTGTGTGTGTGTGTGTGTGTGTGTGTGTGTGTGTGTTTGAGTGTGTATGGACCTTCCACTATCTTTCTCTGTCTTTTGAGACAGGCTCTATCACCTGACTATCAGGCCCCCGGGTTCTTCCGTTTCTCCCTGCCAGCACTGGGATTATAGGCCTTGCTACTCTGCCAGTGTAAAGGGTGCTGCAGACTGGGACACAGGTTTTCATACTTGCACAGTAAGCACTTTATCAGCTGAGCTACCTCTCCATCCTCATCCTTTGTAATTTTCAAATGTAGCAATAAACTCATTATGAAGCCAACTATCAATTTGTTAAATAGAAGATTATGAGCACTGAAAAACAAATATGATCACTTGGAGCCAGTGTGGATTTTGCTAGCAAGAAATTATGCCTGGTAACATAGGCCTGGTAACCTTTCAACTTGAGATGTTGAATAAGGATGAGCACAAGTTCAAGGCCCTCAAGGGCTACAGAGAGAGTTCAAGTCCAGTCTGAGCAATTTAGCAAGACTCTTCCTCCAAATAAAAAGTGGTAGAGCATTTTGCCTACATGTACAAGGCCCTGGGTTCACCCTCCAATACTGATAGAAGGAAATAAGGGTAAAGAGATAAAGGGACTGGGAGAGATGACTCAGCAGTTAAAAGTGCTTGCAGCTTTTTCAGAGGACCCAAATTTGCCCAGCACCCACACTGGGACACCCACAGTTGCCTGTAGCTCCAGCTCTATGCCATCTAGTCACCTATTCCGACCTTGGCAGGTACCTCCACAAGCAGACACACATGCATGCATATAAGTAACAATGCTATCTTTGGAGACTAGAGAGATAACTCAGCTATTCAAAGCAATTATTTTTGCAGGAGACAAAGGTTCAGGTAACAGCACCCATGAGGTGGCTTACAACGAGCTATAACTCTAATTCCAGGAGATTTGATGTTCTCTCCTGGCCTACACAGGCACCTGCTTGTACACAGTACACATGTATACAATAAAGTAAATAAATATTTAAAGTGGGGTTAAGAAATTGAGGCATATATTAAATTTGTGGGTCGTTTGGTTTGGTTTGGTCTGGTTTATGTTTTAGAAACAAGGTCTTTCTGTGTAGCCCTGCCTATCCTAGAACTCACTCTGTATCCCAGACTGGCCTTAAATTCAGAGATCCTCTGCCTGCCTCTGCCTCACAAATGCTGAGATTAAAGGCATGGGAATTTTTTAAAATATATATTTATTCTCTGTGAATGTGTGTGGTGTGTGCATACTATGGTGTTTATGTGGAAGTCAGAGGACAACTTGTGGTAGTTGTTTTTCTCCACATGATTCCAAGGATCTAACTCAGGTCATCAGACATGGCAGATGAATGGGAAAAAAAGAGAGATAAACAAATAGATAGGAAGGAAGGAAGGAAGGAAGGAAGGAGGAAGAGAGGTAGAGAGGTAAGGAAGGGATTTTGGCACCAGATGAATAAAATGGGTGCAGCAAAGAAACCACAATAGCTATTCCATGAGTAAAGGGTAAAGTTTCTTCCAAATCACCAAGGCTGTCTCTTGGTAAGTGGGGGGCTGGGGGGCTGAGGGGATTAATGCATGTGATTTCTAGTGCCATGAAAACATCACTGAAGAAAGCTTTAGCTGGTTCAGGGTCTGAGTGCAGGTGGCTTATATAGGGATTCCTACAGGAGGCAGGTATTCAGGTAGGTTAAGTTACCAGAAAAGCAGCCAAAACTCTGTCCTACTGGAACTCTTAGACACTTGCAGAGACAATTCTTAACACTTCTACTGAAGTGTGACAAATCCGAGATACTGTGTTCATGCTCCTGTAAATGAGGGTCAGGTTCTCCCTCTAGTCAGGTTGCATGCAGTTAGTCAGGGAGCCACAAGGGGAGATGAAGAGATTCTAAATGGTTAAATTTTTAGTTTTAGTTTAGGTGTTTGGGAATTAGTAGCAGAGGTTTTACAGTGTGGTATATATACTAAAATCCACTGTATCAGACATTTCACAAGGGTTGGTTTGATGTGTGATTTCTGTCTCAACATCCGGGTATAAAAGGGGTGGTATGTTAAAGCAACCAGTAAGCATCTTCCACAGTACACCCCATTCAGCCTCCATCGTCTTGTGTATTACACTTTTTTGTCTGAGCACAGTGACTGATAGTCTTTTTTTTTTTTTTTAACAATAAAGTAAAGAAAAATGCCAGCAACTAGAAGGTTAGCAGAACAGCCTATATTCTTTACTTTTGGAAACTTTACTGAAGCCACTGGGAATTTTTTTTTTTTTTTTTAATCTCCATCCTTTTCTATTTATTACAGATTTTCCCTTCGATGAGCCCTTCTGTTGGCCAGCCCTTGCCCCTAAACATCAGCAAGCATTCCCATGAATACTTCTTTCCCCTTACATTGCACTAGTCCCAGCTCTTAATGATTCTTGAGCTGTCACCTTCTTCCCGTGTAGCCTCTCCTCTCCTGGACTGCTTGCTTAGTGGCTTGAAGAGTCCAAAGCAAGAGAGCAGCAGCCATTGCATTACGTGAGGTCACTAGGAACCAGAAACACTGCTCTCCACACTGATTGAGAGACGAGTAGACTCAGATATCCAGAATGACCAACAAGCCTTGCTAGGCTGTTCTGGAAAGAGGTCCTGTTCCAGGTAATGGGAGAAGAAGGGAATGTGACTCCAGAGTTCAGGGGATTTGGAAAACCATGGTCTACCCAGATGGTTTTCATTCCTTCCCAACTAGAGCACCAGTTCAGAAAAGGACTTCTAGGCATGGCATTTGAGAATTTGGTCTCCTTTATAACCTTTATAGTCCCTGGACCTGATTTTGAGCACATTTTGCTGCCTGTGCACTCGATGCATCTAAATGTTTCTGGGACATCTGAGATAACAGTGGCTAAACAGAATCTGCCTTTTCTTCATCCCATTTGTGTGTGTGTGTGTGTGTGTGTGTGTGTGTGTGTGTGTGTGGTGTGTGTTTTGGGTTTTATTTTGTCGTGGTGATTCACGGGTTTTTCTATATAGTGTGCTTGCTCTATAGGCCAGGCTGGCCTTAAACTCTGCCTCCTGAGTGCTGAGGAGATTAGAGGCATGTACCACCACCGCCTGACTTTATCCCAACTTTTAAATTGTGAGTGCTGGTGCCTAGAGTTCTTTACTAGGGATGTTTATGGGTCAGGTTTGCTATTTGGACTTGTCACAAATCCTGGAGATTTGGTTTAAGTACTTGGGAGTACAGGGGCGGATCCCTGGATGGACAAAGGCATAGAATGAGGGGTAAGAAAGAAGAATGTTAGCACTGGAGAACACCTTGCTCTGTCCCACTGGGGAGTGAGGATACTGGGAATGTACCCTCTTTATGGGAATGAGGATTGTGCCTGGATTGCTAAACCTAGGCATTAATTGGACCTGGGCCAAACAAAAACAAACATTCCTGGACTAGGTCTTTGCAATTCAATGTCAAGCCCATTTATTGCACATGGCTTTTTTGTTGTTGTTGTTGTTAATTGTAGTCTCAGCTGGCCTCAAACTCACAGAGATCCTCTGGCCTCTGCCTCCTGAGTGCTGGGACTAAAGGTGTGCACCACCACTGACTGGATATAGGTTTTATTTATTTTTTAAAGACAGGGTCTTGCTATAATTGGTAGACTGGCCATGAAATCTTGATCTTAGTGCCTTCATTTCCTGGGTGCTTTTCTTTATGTTTTTTTTTTTTCTATTTGTTTGTTTTAGAGTTTGTTAATAGTACTTCTCTTAGTAATGGCAGTTCCTGGGTGGGTAGGGGAGTGGCTCTTACAGACAAGTGTTAATGTTGCTAATCTCAGACTTGTCAGGCTGCCTTCTGATTCCCTCAGACAACAGGAGTATGTGAAACCATCTAAAGCTATCTCCCACTGACACCCTTCTCCCTTTGGACTTGCAAAATACGAAACTTCTTGCTAGGGGAGGGGGTCTAGGCTTGACTTCCCAATAGTAGAGTATCTCACAGCTCTTGTTGCTGGTACCCTGCCTGTTTTGATGAGCTGTTGTCCTTCTTGGTATTCGGGAAGAAGACCCGAGAAGCTGGCTCCTTTGGCTTCATCTCTGTTGTTACTGATGTAAGTAATAAAGTGCCTGAATCTAAAAAGAGCTCACTATATATATGTATGTATATATATATGTATATATGTATATATATATGTATATATCCTGTAACTTCTGTCAAAGCAACTCACAGCCAGCCTTCTGCACCTGCACTTTGAGAGCTGTGCAGCCTCACCCAAGTTTGTGTGCCCTTCAGGAGTTATGGAAGGCAGACTGCCTAACAGCAGTCATCTGAAATACAAAAAAAAAAGTGTTGATCTCAGGCTCAGTGTATCTTGTCTTCCTAGGGTCTATAACCATTCTGTTGCACCTGAGGTTACTGCTGATTCCATTCTCCCTTGGGGCTACCCCATAAGTAATTACACCATATCCTTGTTTCAGCCTGCCTCTCCCTGGTTTATGATTTCAGTTATGACACTTTCTCCATATATATATTTTGCTGGGCCTTGTCAGCTGACACGGTATTGAGCAGTTTTACAATATTCACAATGAAACGGTCTGGAATTTTCCTTCCTTGGTAAACATCTGTTACTTGAAAGCTGCCAGCAATGTTTCTGAGCCCATAAATTAACTTGAAAAAAAAAAAAAAGATTGATCTCTGATCATATTCAGCAAAACCCTTGAATACTTCAACCAGTGTTTATAATTGCAAACAGTGATCTGAAGTAATCAATTTTAAGAAAAGGACAGTAGAGAGGAAAGGGTGAGAGTGGGGTTTGTGAATAAAGAGCAAACTATCTGTCTCTCTCAGAACAGCTCCCATCAATGTAGTCAAGCCTAAATCTCTTCTTTAGACTAAATGGGGAATTGTGAGATATCCACCCTGCCTGCACCTGTTGCCCCTTGGGGGTGGGGACAGGTGTGGACATGACCTTCACAGAGTGGGAGGGCTGGGGCTGGGGTACCGGACCCCAGCTAGTGTTCTTACTTCCTGTTGGAGACAGAGCATCCGGAGGCATCCTTGAAACTGGAACCTGTGGCGATCATCTGTTTCTTGTGTAAGTGATTTCTCTCCGAATAAACATCCATCAACTTGTTGCTTCCCAGATCCTTATTTACCACGATTTACAACCCAGCAGAGTTTGCATGACTGGGCTTTCTGCTGTTTGTGCTGGGTATCTGTATAGCAAAAGAGGAATGTCTTATAGGTCTACAGTGTGAATTCAGTTATCTGTGTTGTCTTGTAAAGTTCCTTTTAATAAGCAACTGTCTGTTGCTGTTCTGGTTTTATATTTTCATCTTTCTTGTGCTGGATAGCCTTAACCATATTTTTGGACTTCAAATTAACATTTTAGGCTTATTCTAGGGAGCATAGTGTTTGCTTTAGATGATTATATATTATCCTAAGTTTTTAATTGCTTTTTATTATCAGAGCTTTTAGGTAATGTGTATCCATTATGAGGAAATATATGATGATTTCTGGCAAATGTACATCCCCACATAACTACTACCACAATTGGGAAATAGCATATCTATTTCTCTCTGCCTCTGCTATAACTCTCCTGGATCCTGAGTCCTTAGCAACCACTGTTCTGCTTTTTATTTTGATAGCTTAGTGTATCTTTTTTTTTAGAATTCATACAATAATATCATAAGTTAGTTGTTAAACGTGGCTTCTTTCAATCAACAAAGTATATTTAATATTTAAGATCTGCCTGCATCTGAGTGGATGCCATTAGTATATCTCGTTTGTTGTTGGGAAATATCCAGTGTACAGTCTATCATAACTTGTTTATCCAACCAAATCTAGACTATTTCCAACAATATTTAGTAAACTTCACAATTAAAAACAATTTTTTTTTAATTTGCTTGAGTGCCTGTTGGGTGTCATTTGAGAGCCAGCATGAACAAAGAAATGAGTGCTTTCATGCATTAGTTCCTATGGCTCCTCTAAGAAATTGCACAGTTGATGGATTAAGGTAACAGAAATTAGTTCTTACTTACAGAAGCCAGAATCCCTAGGTCAAGATTTGGTAAGTTGGGTCATGCTGTGTGTTGCGAGATGTGTCCCATGGGACTCTCCTGGTGGTTTCTGGGGACCCATCTGTTCGGTGACTTAAAAACCACATCGCTTAGAGCTTTGTTCTACTCTCACATCACCTTCTTTTCTGTGTTTTCTTTTCTAAGGGCACTTGTTATTGGATTTAGTGTCCTTACTAATCCAGGATGGTCTCATCTTGAGACTCTCAGTTACATCTGAAAAAAAAAAAAAAAAAACCTTTAGGTTCTAGGTGGACATGTTTTAGGGGTTACTACAGAAATTCCTGCCAAGTGTTAAACAGTGGTAACAGAGCAGAAGAATAATTTGAGGTGGAGTGCTGGAGGACTGTAGATGTAACTTTAGTAAAGTGGTCTGAACAAGCCAGTGATGAAAGAAGCGGGACAATAGCACTGGGCAATGCTGTCTGAAATCAAGAGAACCCCAGGTCGCAGGCACTGCTCAGGAGTGGCCCTCACTCGGGAAAGGGCAGGGAAGGGAATGCCTGTGGGACAGGCAAGGAGAATTGATTAGGGACAGGGTCTCACTGGGTAGCCTTGGCTGTCTGGGAACCTGCTATGTGGACCAGGTGGACCTAAACTCACAGATATCCATTTGCCTCTGTCTCCCAAGAGCTGGGATTTATTTTATATGTATGAGTGTTTTTTATTTAAAGATTTTATTTATTATATATAAAGTGTTCTGGCATGTATTCTTTCATGCTAAATGTAGGCACCAAATGTCATCGTAGATTATTGTGAGCCACCATGTGGTTGTTGAGAATTGAACTCAGGGCCTCTGGAAGAGCAGTCAGTGTTCTTAAACTCTTATCCATCTCTCCAGCCTCATGTATGAGTGTTTTGCCTGCATGTTTTTGTGTGCCCATGTATGCCTGGTGTGTTGGGGGGAGCAGAAGAGGGTGTTGAATCCTCTGGAACTGGGGTTACAGATATTGTGAACTGCCATGTAGGTGCTGGGTACTGAACCAAGGTCCTCTGCAAGAGCAGTAAGTGCCCTTAACTACTGAGCCATGAGGTCAGGACATAGACTTAAGGACATGGAAAGTTTTTGCCAAGTGGATATCCTTAGAATAATGAAAACTTGACAATAACATTAAATGTCTTTTGAGAGCAAGGTGATACAAGTAAGAAGTAGCAGGTTACACTAGAAGTGTTCAGGTGGGAAGAATGTCTGAGACTCAGCAGACTGCAGAGTACACAGACCACAGGATAGGGTTCAGAGATCCTGCCTCAGGATTCCTCCAGAGCCCAGTTGAAGAAACACCCATTATTTGTGCCCACAGAGCCCCCTCTCTCTTTCCCACATACTTTCTCCACAAGTGGTTCATCTGGGCTGTCAGTTTTTGTCATACTTTGTAACTATAATGGGATCATTCACCCTATATACTCCACTGAGTCTTGCTCCATCCACCCCTGGAGTGAGATTTCTGAGGATTCATTTCTGTTATTACACAGAATAATCATTTGCTTGTTCTCATTGTTGTATAACATTGTCTTATGTGAACAGCCTATCATTTAATCATCTGCTTTACTACTGATGCACATTTGGAGTTTTCCTGTTTGGGGTAGAACAAAGAAGTATATAAATAAAGTGTGGTGTCCTGTGTATATTTAGCAGTAGTAGATAATGTTCAGAGTCTCTCCAATTTGCCAACTTGGAGCTTGGTTCTGTTTTAGAATATGTTTTGGAGGTAAAACAGCCTATCCACTGTGTCTCACTGAAGAGAACTAGGGTTAAATCCAAATGTTTGCCGCTGAGCCTCTGCTAGGTAAGGCTCATTATCAGATAGGGACTTGGGGTGTAGGTGAAAAAAAGAGAAAGGTGGGAATTTTGTTCGATATAATCCTGAGCTGCCAAATGAGGTATCAACAAAGGGGTAAATGTTCAATCTCAACCTCAACAGCTTGGTCTGGATTAGAAACAAAGCAGTAGGAGCATCCACAGAGCGAGTTTTAAGACATGGCAGAGGCAGTCCCAACAAGGGAGTGAGTAGAGATGAGAACACAGGATGCTCTCTCACCATGAAATCTGGGAAAAGGGAGAAGCAGCAAAGACAAAACAGCAGAAGCCTGTAAGGCCACAGGGAAACCTCAAGTGTCATGAAGCACATCTGGAAGGAGAGGTTTGTCCGGGCCACAAAGGTCCAGAGGAAGACTGACAAGGTACCGTGTCAGTTAGGCATGTGCACAGGACATTGCTTGAGACCATGCTAGCTTTGGTATCTTTTTTTCCAAAAGTGAGAATTGGCCTGAGTAACTAGAGGAAGTATAAGAGAAATAGGGCTGCCACTAGGTACACATGAGAATGTGCTCTAAGCAAGGACGTGAACGCAGTAAGGGAGCTCACCATGGGATGTCTGCAGAAGAGGTCACAGCAGTGTAGACATGAAGTATCGATGGAACAACAGGTAGCATGCTGTGCCTAGAACTGTGAGCAGGGAAAATAGTGGGAAAATTGGCCAGGGAAGCAACGAAGGGCCAGGTCACATAGCCTCTCAGAGGTCACTGCAAGTGCTTTTGTCCATTGTGCCGAAACGGGGAAGCTACTCAGAAGTTTAGGGCCAAAGGGTGACATATTTTGTCTTAATTCGATAAGCTTCAACATCATGATTAGTAGTGATATGTCACATGCTTCTATTTTAATCTCCAGAGCACAGTGAGTTCTCCTGTTGCCCCTAAGTCATATCAGCATTGTGCTGGAGGTCTAAACCAGAACACAAGGCTAGAAAACAAAATGGCCAGCCAGCGTTCATGGATGGTATGGCTTGGAGATGACAGGATTGTGCATGTTCAAGACAGCACTGCAGGTTTATAAAAGGAGAGCCTGGCACTGCTAGAGCCTACCATACCACTTGGTGGAAGTTTCCATCTGTAGGAAAACTACACTTTGATTTGAGTGGCCTTTACAGCAAAAGTTGACACACTGACGGAAGCCCACAATCATCACAGAGGATGTAAGTTTTCTCTGTGACTGATAGATCAAACTCACAAAAGATTCAGTGAGTGGAGCAACACATTGGACCCAGTAAATGTAGCATGCACACCCTCTTTGCTCGGTATCCCACCTTCTAAAGCACAGCATTGGTGTGCTATCATGGAAATCAAAGCCTAATGGCTGGTTCTAAAACAGTCTAGTTTTATAAAATCCCCAAATGCTATGTCCAGAGTAGTGAAAATGTACAGGTTATAGCTACATACAGCATGTCTGACTAGTAGAGAAAGTAAAACATGAAAAAGATGTTATAAAATTCAGATCTACATAAATCAATGGTATGTGGGAAGGTATAGTAGTGTCTTGCCTTGTTCCTGTGACCAAATACCTGACAGAGGAAAATGAAAGCAACAACAGAAAAACACTTAAGGGAAAGAGGGCTTATTTTGGATATATAGTATGTCTTGGCAAAAAGGCCTGGTAGCAGGAGTGTGAATCCTTTCCATTGCCTCTGTAGTCAGGAAGCAAGTGAGGCCAGAGCATAAAACTTCAAAGCCTGACCCTAGTGGTCCTCTTCCTCCAGCAAGACTCCACCTCCTAGGGGTTCAACAATGTTCCAGAACAGACTACTGAGGAGCAACCTGCCCATCACACAAGTCTATGGTGGCAGTTTACATTCAAACCACAGCAGAATAAAAATCCTGAAAAAAAGGTAATAAAATTGTAAAATCTGTGTTTTAAACAGTTAGATTATATAATCTCTGGGGAGGGGGCACTGTGTAAAGTTGAAGTGGATAGGGTGTATCTTTGAACTCTGAAAACTTTGAATTTTGTTGCCTGTGTAGTAATTATGTAAACACTTGCTTTGTTAAGTCATTCAACTTAATATGACTATTCAGAGGTTGTGACATGCCACAAGGAAAAGTACTACATAAATGAAAACAAACAATAGACACCAATAAAAACTAAGAAACTGTGTATGTTATATATTAAGAAATGGAAACAAAAATCAGAAGAGAAACTGTGGAAGAGTATCGTTCCTTGTAATACTGCAGGAAATAGGTATAACAAAACTGCTCCTAGGTAGTTCTTGAGCTATTTCCAGGCAATGTGGTATCTCAGCAAGCAGGGGAAAGTTTTGGGCTCCATGAATTCATGAGAAGAAATCTGTGTGGCATGTATAACAAAACTATATTCAATATAATTCAGAGTGATGGTGAACACTTATAATCCTAGCACACCCAGGAGAGGCAGGATATGAAATATCTCTCTCTCTCTCTCTCTCTCTCTCTCTCGCTGTCCCTCTCTCTTTATCTCTCTCTCTCTCCCTCCTTCCCTTCCCCTCCATCCCCACTTACTTGATCTGAATTTATTTTGCAGAGGAAATTTTAAAATTAGAAAAATCAGAATGGTGGCAGTGATGGTATTGGGAGATTGGAAAATGGAGGAGGGCTTCAGAAGGGAAAAGTTCAATGATATACATAAAGGTTAATAAAATGATTGATGCAGGTGGTGGTGTACACCTTTAATCCCAGCACAGGGAGGCAGGCAGATCTCTCTGTGTAGAGGCCAGCCTGGTCTACAGAGTGAGTTCCAGGACAGCAAAGGCTTATACAGAGAAACCCTGTCTCTAAAAAACAAAAATAATTAAAATAAGATGTGTGATAGGGAAGTACTGGTAGGACTCTTGCTCCCTGAAAAGGGCAGTATATTCCAGTTGCCATGACACCCTTAAGATGCCAGATACTTAGGGACAACCTATCAACCTCATTTTCCCCCCTTGAGACAAGCATCTGTAGATTTGGGATGTTGAGGTTATTGTTTTATTTTTTAGACAAGACTGCTGTTAATCCCCTTTAGATGTGATTGTGATGGTATCTTGCTTGTACAAATAAGGGTTGCCTGAAGGTCAGAGAATGGAGTTTGCCACTAGCTAACCATAGAGATCTGGAGGTCTGTACAGACAGACAGGAAGTAAAGTAGCTGGGCAGCAACAGGACATAAGCTGGGAAAAACTGAAATTGCTCTCTTGTCTGCTGAGGCACTAAGGAGATAAGGTGTGGCGGCGGCTTGCTCCTTCTCTCTGATTGCTCAACATTTTCCTCTGTATCTGACTCCTGGTTTTTATTACTTAGAACAATTAAGAGCTCCATTTACAAGTATGTGATCTCTTGATCCTCCTAGTTTGACTTCTGGAGTGAGTGCTGGAATAGCAGGTATGCGCCATCTCTCCCAGCTTGCTCTTATTTGTTTCAAAGTCTCACAAATGATTCTGATGTGCAGTCAAGTATAAAATCTAATATGCCCAGTTGGGATGCCTATGAACTGAGAGAGAGAGAAGGCCAGCCTATAATCACTAAGAGTACAAAAGTAGCACACGTACCTTGATAGTAACCAAAAGCTCTCTAATTGAACTTACCTGCTCAACAATATAGAAAGCATGCCTGGTACTAGAAACCTAGCCAACTACCCAAGGTTAGTTCAGTTGTGGGTCTTAGAAGATAAATTACAACCACCACTGTATTAAAACAACATAATTCCTAACTACATTATAAATATTTGTTCATATACTCACATATATAAGTGTAGTCCTCACCCTCATCCAAGGAACTTCTTTTTTGCAGTGAAGAGAAACCAATACAGAAAAACCACAGCTAAGTAAAATGCCGAATTGTGGGAAAACAATCCAAGGAGTACATGTACAAAACAATTCCTGAAAGTAAGGCTTTGGGGGACTTTGTAGAAGGAGGGGTGGAGAGATTGTTAAGAGTCAGGTGTTGAGAGTATGCTGTGAGAATGTGCCTCCTAGTAATGTCAGAAGCTACACCTATAAATTCTCTCCAACATGATTGCCTAAGCATGCTGCTACAGTGGACTGGAGGTAGCTCGCAAGGGTTCAACTCTGTACAACTCCAGACAACCAAGGAATACTGAGAAATAGTCTTCTCCAGTGAAGGGCAATCGGTTTTCCAATACTTAGTGGTCAACACTGAAAACATAATAAATGTAATACTATACAAACTAAGCATGCTGTATTTAAGAATGCATATGTGTGTGCATATTTACTTGTGTGTATGTGTGTGCATGTAGCAAACATTGATACAAAATAAAAGGCCATGAATTCTAAAGCTAGAGGAGGGGGTATATGGGAGGGCTTGGAGGGAGGGAAGGGAAGGAGAAAATGTTTTAAATATATTGTAATTTCAAAAACTAAAAGATTTTTTTAGGCCAGTATGTTATTAAGATCTCAACATGGATGTAAAACTCCTGGTATTCTTTAAAGTGAACCTGAGAGTCTGTACAAACCTCCCCCCTACACACACACACACACACACACACACACACACACACACACACACACACACCATGATGCCCACATTTTATGACAGACCACATTTTGAGGATTCAGAGGTGAAAGGGATCCAATATACTTTGAACCCTGAGCATGTGATACAAAGCATATGTGTTTCCTGGCAATGTGGGACTCATAGCTTCTGCTGTTGTGAGATGAAAGAGCAAACACACCAGCCCAGCAGGACTCAGTGAGACTCCTTGTGGCTCACTAGTTGAGCCAGCATGGCCCCAACCACATTTTGACCCTGGAAAATATTTCCACAGTGTTCCAACTGTTTTCCCCAGCAGACCATGCCTTCAAGTTAGTCTTGATTCTTGTTCCCATCAAAAATAGTTGAGGTGAAGGAGTAAATTTAGCCAAGACCAACAAAATCTCTGAAGTCCTCACCACAGTTCTCTCAGGCCCCTGTTTCCATAACACGTGGCTGGGTCTTGCCAAACCCATCTCGATCAGCTTAGTGGTCATGGTGACAAGCCAGAGTGTTTTCTAAATAAGCTTACTCCTTCTTCTGCTTGAACTGACCTAGAAAATATATTTGTTCCATTTGGGCCTTTCTGAGCAAACAATGTCCACTTTGTGTTGTGTATACCACCTAATTATTTCAGATTACACAGCGTCAATTCACAGAAAATGATCCAGGCTACTTATACTCTTTTCCCATTTGTCCTTTGGAGGTGAGTATACACATAAAGGAACAAACTATACTGATGTTATCTTAGTTGAAGTCTTAGGGAGCCATGCATTTTTATCTCTGTATGTTAAAGAAATAGATATTTATTGTAGCATTTCCCCCACATTGTTTTTAGATTAAGACCTCTTTGCTTTCAAACTTTATACTTGTTTGATTTTTCTTTCCTCAACTTTGTCAGTCTCACAGCAGAAACAGCAGGAAACAGCCAGAGCCTGTAGCTGTCACCCCAGACCCAGCTCTGTGGTTTCCACCTTGCCTTCAGTTCTGGCTAACAATTTCTTGCTGCCCTGGGGAACTGTCTGCCTCTTATTAATTTTTTTACATAATCTAAATTTCTTGGAAGTGTTCAGAGAAGAGTCAGGACTGACTGCCCCCAGTTTTTAAAATGCAAAATGTAGACTGATAAAGGTTATATACTTTTCAAAAAGTATGCATTTTCCCCTAAATTCTGTCAATAACAAATACAACTATTATATAAGTGAATTCCATCCTGTCACTGTGTGCATATACATATGTCATATGAAGATTAAATTAAGAATATTATCTCAAAATGAAACAATTACACCCTACACTCACCTCAAATTTGGAATGATCCTTGTTCCTTTGCTTGCTGAGTGCTGGGATTATAGGCATTCCATCACACTCAACCTTTCTTTTATTCTTTGTATTGGTGATGAATTTTTAACAATGTTTCCTTCACCAGACTATGTAAGAATATGAGCAACTTGCCAGGCATCTGTGGCTCATGCCTTAAATCCCAGAACTCGGGAGGCAGAGGCAGGCAGATCTCTGTGAGTTTGAGGCCAGCCTGATCTACAGAATTATTTCTAAGATAGGCTCCAAAGCCACAGAGAAACCTTGTCTTGAAAGACAAAACAAACAAAAAAAAAAGCAACATTTTTCATAATAGCATGAAACTGTAAGCAATCCAAGTATATGTCAATAGCAAAGCATTTAAGTAATTTATAATTGTATAAATAGTGGTAAAAATAAAGAAGGAAAGAAAGAAAGGAAGGAAGAAAGAAAGAAAGAAAGGAAGGAAGGAAGAAAGGAAGAAAGAAAAACTCTAAAACTATGGCTCTAACACCAATGTCAATGTGAGGCAAAGTCAGTTACCACAAAAAAAAAAAAAAAAAAAAAAAAACACTGCCATAATGTGAAGTTTGAACGTAGAAAAAATTAAGACGTTTTCAGGAGTTTGTGCTTAGTGGATTTACAGAAAATTAAGGAAGGATCTGTAGAGATATCGCTTAAAGGGAAAGGACTGGTATTGAAAAGTAGAAGACAGGAAGGGGTGCTGGTAGCCCCTTCCGAGACAAATAAAACTATCCTTAGGTTAAGTCATCTTGCCTTTATTTAGAAATTATTGTACACCTAGTGGTAACAGTGTAGGTATGTGTAGAGAAGCTGAGATTACCTTGTGGTCCTGGCATGAGAGGAAGCTTAGCCGGGAAGAAGGGTACTCCTCCACCCTTCCCACAGAACAGGGAAAAAAGAAGGGTTTACTTTGTTTCTGAGTATATTTGAGAGTAGATTCATTATAATTTTGACCTAGATATCATTACCACCATATTCCTTTGTAAAAAAAAAAAAAACATAAAATAAATAAAGGCATAAACGGAGTGATGAACAGAGGCTACTACAAATGTAGGCTACAAATTTATATAAAAAGTTGGTGGCCTGTAGACCTAAGAGGTTTTAAAAGTTGTTAGTAGACCTTGAGGGTATGTGTAAACAGAGGAAGGGAGGGAACATGGAGGAGAAGGAGATCTATAAGTAATTCCATGAAGAGGAAGGTGAGTCCCTGAAGCTCAAGAGAAAAGTGAGAGCCCATGCCGAAGATAAAAGGAAAGTAAAGTAAACTGCAGATAGGAGAGAGTTTCCCCTTAGCCATCTATGTAATTATTTGGGACCTTTGCTAATCAAGCAGTGGGATAAGAGGTGTGGGAAGAAACATTTGAGGCACACAGAGATAATATAACACAGAGCCACAGGTCAACTATCAGAGATGATTAATAAAGGAGCAGGGCCCTGCTGACATCTTGCACCTGGGCTTGCCCAAGGATCCAGAGCTCTTGGGGTTTGTGCTGCAGAAGGAATGGGGGAAATGTGGGTAGGAGCAAGATATGTAAACTGTGAGGTCTAGATAGAGTGGGAAACTTTGGAAAAACAGGGAGGGCCAGAAGCAGAGTTTGGTGAGACAGCAGAACCTGGATGGAGCTCATGATAAATAAAGGTGAAACAGGAGCCCAGGTCTGATGAAGGCACATGACTTTCCCATCCTGTGGTGATTGTTGCTTCAAGGGATGGAGTCACCTTTGATACATGTGACCTTATTGGCAGAGGGCGAGGAGCTGTAACTCTGGAGAACCCTGACATGCATGTCCTTGGTCAGCACCCAAAGAGGGAGCAGAGAGGAGGAGAAAGTCACATCCTTTTCTGAGGAAGCACTGCAGCATGCAACATAGGACTCCATCCCACACAGCTGCCTGCAGTCTAAGCATAGAGAGGAATGCTGCATGGCAGGTGTTATCACTGAACTTCCAGGCCAGGACTGCCTAATGGAAATTGTACAATGATGTTCTGTGTCTTTCCAGTCCACACACAGAAGCCACCAGCTACAAGTGCCTAAATGATTGTCATAATTAACAGTAAATCCCAGGCTCTTTCTTGACAAAAAATAGGCTGAGCTGCAAGTTTGTGGTGCTGAGGAACACTTGGCAACTGAAATTCCACATCAAAATGCGATGTACACTAGTTACTGTAGTGAGGCTACCCTGGACGTAATATCAAAATCCTGGACACTATAAAAAATGTGGGCAGCTTCTGAAAAGATCAGAGTAACTAGTGTGAGACATATGACCCAGGAAATACAGGAGAAGAGCCATTTTAAAATTCTTAATATCTATCTAAAAATACATAAGAAAAACAATAGCTTCTTATGCATAGTAGTATCAAAGTTTCAGTTTTATTTTCAAAAATGTTTATTTATTTATTAAATGTGCATGCATTGTTCCTGAGTGACAGGAGCCTTCAGAACCCAGAAGAGGGTATCAGATTACCTGTTAAATGAATTACAGATAGTTGTGAACCACCATGTGCGTGCTAGGAATTGAACCTGGGGTCATCTAAGTGCCCCAAGCCCTGCAGAGCTGCATTTGTTCTGAAAAGTGAATTGTATGTGTTTCTTCGAGACTGTGGCTGATATGTCCTATTCATCCTTAGAGGTAGGTTTCTCACCTGCAGCAAAATGCTGTGTATTTTTAGACTTAAGAGTTAAAACTCTGTTTTCTAGAACCCAGGTATGCAAGGATCAAATTCCTCAGGGCTCAATTTAAAAAAAAAAATTTCAAAGCTTTCCAAACAATGCTAAGGAGTGAGTTTGGACTTTATCTTGTGGGGAACAGGAAGCTCGAGATGGTAGTTAGGTAACAATGGAAATCACCAAGATGAGCAAATGATTGAAAGCTGCATGGCCTTCATATTAATAAGGAAAGAATATAGAATCCCGGGATGCACTTAGTGGCCCACACCCATGCAGTCATGGCCCCTTCTTCTCCTTTTTAGGAAAGTGCATAACATGAACTTCAGTGTTGCCTTTGTCATAGATACTATAAAAGTAAAGTCTGAAGAAAGTGTTCTCCCACAAGCCAGAGTAGGCTCCTCTGAGCACTAAAGCTTGTCTGAAAACTCTGCTCCTGGGACACCAAGCACCCAAAAGAGAAGCAAACACCTAAAAGTGCTGAGTTCTCTCTACTGCCCAATCTTCTACAGAGCTCTGAGTAACTACTTAGGGCATGTGGAAGGATTTCAGAATTTGTTTTACTAAATACAGTCGTTGCTGAGGACTAAGTTGTTGTATAAATTATCTAAAGCAGAAGTAAAAGTTAAAAATCATTTCCAGTTATTTGCTACTCTTTACAAGCTATGCTCTTGTAGCCACCCATGACACTGTACCTGCATGGTGAGAACTCAACATGATGGTTTGCCACTAAATGTCCTTTCCACAAGGCCGCCCGCTATGTTGGAAGCTCAAAATAGCCTAAAGTTGAGGTATTTGCACAGAAATTTACAAGCATTGGAGAGATTTTTCTGCAAAATGGTAATATACATCTGTCAGTCTACCATTAATGTTCACACAGTGCATCACTGTGCATCCGAGTAGAGGTCCCCCACGACCACACTCTTTGTAATTGTAGTAGTCCATCACTCGATGAATCATTTCAGATAAAAGTTACCAAGTGCATGTTTAGGGTGATGTGGTGATGTGACTACTTTATTTGCATTTACTTGGACTGAGTGATTCTTTATATTACACACACACACACACACACACACACACACACACCACAGATACACAAACAAACACATACCACAGAGACACAAAGGCAGAGGATTTTCACTTACTGGGCCTCACATATTGGGATGGCTTCCCAAGGCAGCTAAGACTAGATGCTGGCCTGGTCCCTGGGGTAAGGACTAAAAGAAGGGCACTGCCACCATTGTACCAACAAATCCCATGGTAACTGTCCTGGGTATCTTTCTGAGGTGTCCAGTTCCTAAATGTCACTATGTGGCTAAGAACCCTATAGAAGAACTGATTTGTGATACCCAAAACATAAGTATATAGCTAGAGTCAGCAACAGCTCTTTTATACAAACTATTCACCATCATGCCATTTAGGTACACCCTCTACCAGGACGGCTGGTGCTGGAGATGGCTCGTTGGGTAAAAGGTCAGGGACAGTGGCACATGACTATTTCTCCCAATACTGAGGAGAGGGAAAATATGAAGACAGGAGGATCCCTGCAGTGCATTAACCAGCCAGCCTAGCAGAATCCTTGAGAACCAGGTTTGGTGAAGGGCAGTTTCTAGGCAGTAACTCATTCACTGCTGAGATTAGTTTTGCTAAGGGGTTGACTCCTCAGGAATATATTCATGACCTTGGACTTGATAGGGAAGAAGTTTTGCTTTTTGTTGTTGTTTGGGTTTTTTTCTTTTATTTTGTTTTTGTTTGCTTTTTTGTTTTTGTTTTTTGAGACAGGATCTCTGTGTAATCACTATGTTAAACCAGGCTGGTCTTGAACTCACAGATTTTCCTGTCTCCCAAGTGCTAGAATTAAAGGCATCTACTACTCTCCTGGTAGGAAAAGATTGTGTAAAGTAAGACATGAGGGGAAAAAATGGTCATGAAGACAACTTTTTTTATAACGATTGATAGATTTGTTTGTTTTTAATATTTATTTTTATTTTTTTTTGTGTATATGTCTGTGTGTATATACAAGCACATGCATATAGGTGCCATAAAAAAAAGCCATCAGATCCCCTACTACACCTGGAGTTACAGTTGGTAGTGAGCTTGCCATATGGATGCTGGAAACTAAACTCTAATCCTTCTGCTTACTTGTTTACTTTTTGAGTTAAGGTTGCCAATAACAGGCTAGCCTTTAACCTGCTATGTAGCTGTGTATCTGAGGATGACTTTGAACCTCGGATCTTCTTGCTTCTACCTCCCAAGTTCTGGGATTATAACTATGCACCACCATACATACCCAGTTTATGGAGAGCTAGGAATAGAGCCCAGGGTCTCATGCATGTTAGGCAAGCACTCTGAACACTGAGCTACATACATCTCCAGCACAAATTGACCTTTCTTGAAGTTAAGAATTCTCTCCAATAGAATACACTTAAAATGGGCCAGAAAGGCAACACAGTAAGAAATGAAACAGTTGGTATATAAAGCAGACATAGGGCCCATAGCCAAAGTAGGGAAACAAATGCAAATCAGTAGAAAAAGACATGCCAGGAAAAACCAATCAAGGGCTAGGCAGACATTTCTGAAACGCCCCCGGGCTCTTTTGATGGCCCAGTGAGCAAGTGGAAAGGTTGCAAACTTGTCATTTGTCAGGGAAATCAACAGGCAAATGGAAACATCAGTGCACAGTCATAAGTCTACACAAAAATTTAAAACTGGAACGGCAGGGTCAGTGAAATGGTAAGGTCACTTGCCTGGCTCCCACAAATTGTCTCTGACTTCAACTCATGCTATGGCACCTGCTCCCTATAAATGCTTGTTTAAAACACACACACACACACACACACACACACACACACACACACACACAGAGAGAGAGAGAGAGAGAGAGAGAGAGAGAGAGAGAGAGAGACATGCTGGAATGTACACACTAGTTCTGTTCATAGTAACCTCAAACTGGAACAACACAAATATCCATCAGTGATAGATTGGAACTAGGCATGGGGGGAAGCAGACAGAGGTTGGGGTGGGGGTGGGGGTGGGGAAACATAATCTGAAGCTTAAGTAGCCTGAGTGCCTTCTGCTGTATTGTGCCTGCTTTCTTTACTGTTTGAAGGTGAAAAGTTCTGGGATAGGTAGTTTAAGCTTGTTGGGGTGGGGGTGGAGTAGCAGGGATTTGTTTTTCTTTTCTATTGCAGATGAAATTGTCAGAGGTATTAAATGATTTGCCCCAAGTCAGAGAGCTTAACCAGTGGTGGAGGGGAGACATGGACACAAAGTCACTGGTGGAGTCAGGTTCAGCAAAAGCATGAAAATCTTAGGTTTCCGCCTAGCCTAGGTCCTAGCCTAGGGAATGAGACTCTGTAGCTTGCACAGGCTATCCGGAGCCTGAGCTGGAGCTCCAGCAGGTACCTGGCAGTGACAGGGAACCTGCTGTCCCCTTGTGTCAAGACAGGCAGGCGCCTCACCCTCTACTGAGGTGTAAAAGTGAGCAACCTGCAGATCAGAAATTTAAGTCCCCAACCACATGTTGAAACACAAATCAAAAGGGTTGTGAGTTGCTTCTTTACTTTTTATTAATAAAGAAAAAGATTGGTTTGTGGATGTGGGGACTTATTTTGGGTTTGGAATTACAGAATGTGGGGGAAAACAAATAATCCCACACATGGGATTCTTTGCTCACAAAGAATACAAAGAATTCAGTTATGACTATCTCAGCATCCTGGATACTGTCCTGCTGACCTTGCTTTGGTCCAAGCTTCAGACCACAGATATCTGGTTGGTGTTGGATGAGAGCAGCACCTGGTTCCCTCCTGTACTTTTCTCATAACTTGACATTGGCAAATTAGCAAGAGCAATTTAAACAGGCAATAAGCATAGTGAGGTTCTTTCATTCCCCCCTTTTTTCTATAAAATGAATAAAACACTTTATTCATTGTTTCTCAGTTTTTATTTGTTTTAATTGCTGTTACTGCTGGGTCAAAAGTAGGGCCTGAATAACTGACAAGTGTGTGGTGTGTGTGTGTGTGTGTGTTTTAATGAACAGTACCAGTCTATTTAAAATGCATCCAGGCAGCAATTCTGTCTACTGTCAGGGCGGTGGGAGTTGTGAGGAGCACAGAGTAGGAGCCCTTCCTGTGGGGCTCTAAGATCTTAGTCTGATGTCTCTGAACCCAGACAGAATTGCCAATCTGGAAAGAGTGGGGCTAACAAATGGTTCTTTGTTCCTCCCGATATGTGGCCGCCAGAGATTTTCAGACCTCTTCTTGGACTATCTGTAAGGCGCATAGATGCACCTGCATGGAAGGGGTGTTTGCAAAATCAGAAATGTCAACATCAAAGAATGATACAGTTGGCGGTGGACTGCCATATAGGATTTTAAAGGGAGTTAGGCCATGAGGGCCTGGAGTGTTTCTGGCCCAGTAGAAGGCCAGAGGTAGGAGTTGTACAGAGTCCTTAGAGCCAGTTTCAAGCATAATTAGGATAAAGCCTCCTTAATGGTTTTATTTATTTTTTTTAACCTGTCCTTAACTCTGGGGTCTGTAGGCACAATGCAGTATCCAATTTATCCCCAGTAACCTGGCCTCCAACTGACTTACCTGGGAGACGAAGGCAGGCCCATTGTCTGATCCTATTACCTGTGACATGTCATATCTTGGAAAGATTTCTTCCAAGAGTTTCTTGGTAATTTGCAGTCTCATGTTTGGTAGGGAAAGTTTGCATCCCTTCTGAAAAGGTATCTGTGAAAACTAGTAAATATTTATATCCATACATTCCGGGTTTGACTTCAGTAAAGTCTATTTTTCAATGGACAATCAGGCCTATGGACACAAAGCCGGGTCCCAGAATTCAGTTTTTTTTTTTTTTCTTGCTTGATCTGGGCACAGGCCAGACAGATGGCAGTTACTTGTTGCAGTAATAAATTCTGATGGTGAAGGTGAGTTTCAATTTCTTGCCAATCTAGCAAAGTTTTCATCTTTTTTGGCGCTTGGATGAGTCAGTTTATGGAGGTGGTCTATTAATATTCTTGCCATTTTGGTAGGCAACATAGTCTTTTCTTGGTAGACCCAGCACTGTCAATTGGGGTCATAATCTGCACCCAGTTCTGAACAATGTCCAAATCCGTTATATCATATTCCCAATCTGGAGTCTTATTTGTCTCCTTTTCAGTCAATATGCTTATAGTCAATAGTTGGGGGCCTAAGGTTGCTTATTAGGCTGCTTCATCAGCCAGGCAATTTCCCTTTGCCTCCAGGTTTTCCCCCTTTTGATGTCCAGGGCAATGCATTATGCTCAATTTCTTAGGAAGGAACAGGGCCTTTAATAATGTCAAGATTACACTTTTATTTTTAATTTTTTTGCCTTCTGATGTTAAAAGGCCCCTTGTCCGATAAATTTCTCCATGGTCATGGGCAGTGGCAGAGGCATACTGGCTATCAGTGTATAGGTTAAGCTTCTTTTGGAGAGCCTGAGTCAGAGCAATGAGTTCAGCTCCCTGAGCAGAGGTGCCTCCAGGGAGTGCAGTGGCCCATATGACCTCTGTGGCATTCATCACTGCAGCCCCTACCCGTCTCTCACCATTTAGCAAGTAGCTGCTGCCATCCGTGAACCAGGAGTAGTCTGCATCTTTCAAGGGCTGATCAGTCAGATCAGGCCACATTCCATGCATCTCTGTAAGGATCTCTTGACAGTCGGCAGCTTTAACAAGGTGGCTGGTTTCAGGGTTATTATTAGGGGTGGCTGTTGTATGGCCAGCCCCATGCCCCCTGTTTCTGCCCAGGCCAGGGGGTGTTGTTTTATCCATTAGTCCATTCCTTCCTGCTGTTCAGGAGGCTTTTTTTAAATGTCTATATTTATTTTCCAATTGTAAAGTCAATATTTGAAGTGGAGCCCCTTGTGGGCCAGAGACTTTAGCTCCTGATCCTTCAAAATGGATCTGGGCTTTTAATTAAGTCAGTAGGTCTCGACCCAGTTATGGATATGGACAGTCCAGTACATGCAAAAAGGAATGTGATACTTTACCTGATGCGAGATGAACTTTTCTCTCCATGGTCCATCGGTATTGTTTTCCTCTGGTGGCTCCTTGTACATAAGCTGTTTTGGTATTCAATGGCCCGTTCTTTTCGGTGAGAACTGAATGTTGGGCTCCAGTGTCCACCAGGAAGGTGACTGGCTGCCCCCCGGACTTTTAAGGTTAGCCTGGGCTGGAGGAGGGGGCTCCTGGTCCCAACCACCCTAATCTTCATCTAGGGCTAGAAGCTGAGTTGGTCTTTGGGGTCCTTCCCCATGCCACTGATTTTTAGGTCTCTTATGGCAATCTTTGACTCAATGGCCTTTTTCTTTGCAGTAGGCACATTGGTCTCCATCTACCCTGGGCCTCGTTTCTTTTTTCCCTTCCTTTCCTGACTTTCTGCACTATGATTATTCTGAGCTACAAGTGACCAGGATTTGTCTTAATTCTCTCCGGTTCCTATGGTCCTTCTCTTTCTCTCTCTCCTCTAGTTCCTTTTTGTTTTTTTTTGTTTTTTTTTTTTTTAACTTGTCCTCTCTTTCCTCCTGCAACTTTCTAAGTCTTTCTTCTTTTTTGTCAGGTGTTTCTCTATTATTAAAGATCTTTTCTCCTTCCTTTACAAGATCCTGCAGGCTATAATCTTGTAAATTATCTAGTCTCTGCAACTTAGTCCTAATATCTGGAGCCAAATGACAAATGAAAGCCGTAGAAACATTGCCCATTTGATTGTTACTATCAGGAGCAAAGGGTGTATACATAAGGTAGGCTTCCTTTAGCCTCTCCAAAAATGCAGTGTGAGTTTCCTCCAGTCCCTGGGTTATCTGTCCTACCTCAGCCAAATTCATAGGACGACGCCCCAGGCCACAGAGACCCGCTGTGAGTAACTGATGATAAAGAAGTAGGTGTTAAAGTCCCAGTAGGGACGATTTAGAGGAAAAATTTCCTCAATTTTATTTGGCAACAGAGTGGGCTTTTCATCATCCTCTAAGACGTTTTTCCGGGCTTCCAGATAGATGCGTTTTCTTTTTTCTTTCTTTTTTTTTTCCATATTAACTAACTGATTGTGAGCGCGGCTCTGTACCTCATCAATGATCTAAAGTAAACTTAAGGGGGGTGGTTAAAGATTGTTCCATATTTTCTTCAAAATAAAGAATCAGACAGATAAACAGAACAGACAAAACACATAGACAGCCGGCAGAAAGACACACTGTGCGTTTTCAGCGTAAAACCGAAACCAGATACTGAGTTGGAGGCACAGAGGGTCTTAAACCCCCAGGCCCCTCCAAAACCACGAATCCCTGGGACTTGTTGTGGGCCCCGAAACATCGGGGGCCCCAGATCCCTGGAATGTCTCCCAGGGTGGCAGGTAGAAGTCCAAGCCTGTCAGCTCCTTCTCAAGCCACCTGCAGACACGACTAGTCATTAACCGATCGCTGCACAACAAGCAACAAGTATGAACCAGACAACAAAGAACAGAAATTAAGCACTAGCCAGCTTACCTCCCGATGGGTGTCAGTGTCAGTCTCTAGGGGGAAGGGTCTCCAATCTCGGTGGAAACTCCAATGAAAGACTCCAGGAGGCCCCAAGAGTTTTGAGCCTGTCAGTGGGGAAGGCCCTTGCCCCCAAGAGACAAGACTTGCATACCACTGGATGCAAGTGCAAGAGGTTATTTATTGTTTACACACAGGTACCTATGGATGCTTCAGTCATTCGTGAGACTGAGAGAGCGAGCCTAGTTAAAGCATATGCAGTTTATATAAGGTTGGTATGGCAAGAAGCAGGCTTACAGAAGCAGAAGCATGGTTACAGGGATTTCATTGTTTCATCTAAATGTAGCAGTTGTAGTTAACCAAGGACAGTTGGTTATTCGGGTTGGGCACAAAGAATACAAAGAATTCAGTTATGACTATCTCAGCATCCTGGATACTGTCCTGCTGACCTTGCTTTGGTCCAAGCTTCAGAACACAGATATCTGGTTGGTGTTGGATGAGAGCAGCACCTGGTTCCCTCCTGTACTTTTCTCATAACTTGACATTGGCAAATTAGTACGAGTAATTTTAAGACGCAATAAGCATAGTGGGGGCCTTTCACTATCCTATGCAATTCATGTTCATTCCAGTCACTAAGCTCCTCCCTTCCCCAACTACCCGCGAGTTAGGAATCCAACTACCCATTAGGTAGCTTCTTCTCCCTACCTTGGCTGTGTTTTGTTTTGTTTTGTTTGTAAGACCCTCAGGATGAGTAGTCTCCTAATTTCGGTCGGTACCCCCAAGAACTCAATGTCTAGTACATCTGCTGCAACACGCAAGAGGCTTTAATGAACAGGAAACATTTGAGCAAATGGGCTCCTCCAGCAGGCAAGCTAGAGATAAGCCGCCTACCCCCTCCCTCTCCCCCCCCCACAGGTGTTTTTATAGGCAAACCCACAAGCTTAGGATGGGGGTGGGGCCCTCTGTCTATTGAGTATGTGACTCTTTCAGGCCAGATGGTCTCCCTATTAGGGTCAACAGACCTTAGGGCCTCAGGATGAGCTAATTAATTTTGTCTGGGCAAACTGCAGTTGCAGCTATCTCTTTGTTTCCTAAGGACCCTACTCACCACCTGCTGACTCACAAGAAAGGAGGGGCAGTGTGAATTCTTGGAATCTTGTTATCTCCATTGTGAGGGGAAGTTAGCAAATTCCAAGGAACAGATATTGGTTTACAGGTTAATCCTTCATTTCAAGTGAGGGGTTTCTTTAACTTTACTTTTTTGTCTGTCAGTTTACTTGGGGAACTTTCTTATTTCCATCTTGTGTTTGTCTTTCTGACTCTCCTTACCTGTAAAATCAGATGAGCACTTGGTCATGGACACTGGGAGCTTTAGAGTTTCTCTCTCACTCTGCTCATCCAGTCCTCCAGTGCAGGGAAGCCAGAGGAAGAATCCCATTAAAAACTTACTAAATGAATGCAGCCAGAGCTGCAATGAAAGCCATACATTTGGACTAAGAAGGTAGTGGATTAAAGTGGATTAAAGCACTTGCAGTGCAATGGTGAGGGAAAGTTTGGATACCAAGAACCCAGGCAAACATCTGGCAGTTGTAAGAGTCTGCACTCAGGAAGCAGAGACAAGATCTTTACAGCAAGCTGTGTGGCTTCACCAGCCCATCAGAGAACTCTGAGCTCAAATAAGAGACCTTAGCTCAGTAAACAAAGTGGAGACTGATGAAGGAAGACACCCACCATCAACTTCAGACTTATTAAACGTGTACACGTGCATACACACACACACACACATACACACACACACCTAAAGTCAATAATGGGAGATGCTGGAGGCACACCCACACCACTCTGGATCCATAGTAGTCAACTTCCAGCAAGTTATTAGTATCACCCAAACCCATGGTAAGGATGGACCAGCTACAAAAGCAAAACTGTCGACGCTAGAGCAGTGATTCTCAGCCTCTAGGTCACAACTCCTTTGTCAAACGTCTGTCTCCAATATCAAAATTACAGTTAGGTAGCAATGAAAATAATTTTATGGTTGGGGGTTACTATAGCATTGTAAGAAGTTTGAGAACCAATGTTCTTGAGTATAAAGGAAGGATGTAAGATGTCTCCGGACACAGATGCAATCATGCCAGTTAACAAGGAGTTTGTTTATAAACCGCCAAAAACCTGGAATCCAGCAGACTGTAACGGCTCCCTTCAGCCAGTCCTGAACAAAGAATGTTAATTCTAAGGGTTATGTTCCAGGTGTCCCTCCTCTCTTCACGACTCTGTTGCTCCAACCCCTACAACAAAGATGAAAAACAAAACCAACAAGGAAGCTGAAGGAATTTTACCAAATCCCACTTTCAAAAAAGTCAGCAGACCAAAGTCCATGGTCTTAATTACTTCCGGCTGCAAATGTGCTGAATACCAATGTGTGAAAACATACATGCACATGCACGAACAGTGAGTCTTAAATGCATGTAAAATGTGTGGGAGAAAGGCAGCAGTCATGTGACTGAAGAAAGATTATAGATTATGCATTCCCCCTCTTAATTATTCCCTAGATGATATTTGAACAAGGGGAAAATTAGAGGGCATTTGACTCTATAGAGTGTCATCATTCTCAGAGTTAATGTTCCATTTCTCTTTAATGCTTCCCTTCCTTCCCCTCCCATTCCTTCCCCTCCCCTTTAATTCATTTCCTTTCTTTTCCTTCCTTTTCCATTCCTTCCCTTTCATTCCATTCCCTTTGCTTTCCTGTGCTTTTAGTCCCTTTAATTCTGCCAATTCTCAAAATGTTACTTTTTTTTTTTTTTTTTTTTGAGACAGGGTTTCTCTGTGTAATAGTTCTGGCTGTCCTGGAACTGACTCTGTAGATCAGGCTGCCATCAAACTCAGCAAGGGCTGGGAGTAAAGGCATGAGCTACCACCACCCAACCAGGATCTGACTTTTTAAACGGGGCCTGTTAAGACTGATACTTCCAGTTCACAGACCATACCTTGGAAGAAGATTCAGGGTTATTCAAATGTCCCCATTCTGTCGGATTCTGGGGGCTTAGTCTGCCACCCTGGGTCCTAAATCATAGCATTAGCTTTCCATCCTAGTATAAACAGTCCCACTGTGGCTGGCTCCAGAATACCACACAATTGCAGAGTGAAAGCCTAGAAAGAGGTGAGGATGGCTAGGTGTGTGAGCTGCACCAGAAAGGCTTGTATACACCACTGGAGTGAAGCTCTATGGTGACCATGGCTCAAATGAACATTCAGCCTGGGCGTGGCACACACCAAAATGTCCAGGAATGGATGGGGACTCACCCTACAGTGTTTACTTAAGAGTGTGTGCACACACATTCAGGCTGTGTCTTATCCTGTTTCTGCAGTTCTGGGTAGAACAAAACCCGAGCATTTGTGAGCAGGCATTAAGCCTCTAGCTAGCATGTATAATTCCCAAATTGAGCTTCCAGTTACGAGGCCATAAAGTTGTGGTCTAGGCCATAGAAGTCCCCTCTGCTGCTCTTCCCTGGCATTTTCAGCATCAGTCCTGGTAACAATCTACTCCACTGGGCTTCATGCTGTAGAATATGTTCTACAGATGTTCAAAGGAGTCTTTAAGCACTCCCAGGATTGACCTTGTCTGTTACAGAGGAAAAACATGCCCAGGAACCAAAAGTGACTTCAGGAGGAGTAAGGAGGTTTAAACCATCCCTGTCTCCAAATTGGGACTCTGTGAAACTCTGCTTCTGTATTTAACATGATAAAGGTTGGAGCTACTCTTGAGGCTCTCTCAGTCAGGGCATTGGGTGAATATTGGAGCGGGCCTGGCCAAGAGCTTATGTGTCCTCTGTGCTCTCTTTTAAAGGTCCCATGTACCTTTTGTTTCTAACTCTTCTCTAGTTCTGTCCTTCTCTGAGTGCACATCGGAATATCTGATGTCCTCCCTCTATCTACGGACTTGGTCCCCTCACAATCTCCTGGAAACCTCATTCTCCCCAAATCAGAAGTATCACATGTAGCCTTTCTAGGTACATAGGCTAAGCCATCTCTCCTCTGTGGTGATGGGTGTGGTAATGTGTGTGGTAGAAAGGATAAGTGACAAGACTCAGTGTCCAAGGGTTGGTAGCGAAGCCTCCATTCTCATACATGATAGAATTATCAGTAGCTGTAAGTGTATGTGGGGGTGGGGTGTGTGGGTGTGGGTGTGTGAGCATTCCCCATGTCCCACCCCCAGAAGTCCTAAACCTAGAGAGTTTTAAAACTTCCCTATAGGTTTGTTCACAGTCAGTAATCACTGTCTTATATTTTGTTCTTAGAAGAAGGGGCATAAAACAAAAATCAGTCACAAGGCAAGACTATATTATGGGTGAGCTAGCAGAGATGGAGACTATATTGGGGCAAGAAGGAGCAAATGTATAAACATCCTATGCAGATGGAGGTTTCACAGAAGGCTGTTTACTGAAATGATTGAAGAAGGACATGTGTATGAAGGAGCCCAGAAAGCCTGTGGCAATGGCATCATTTAAATGAGCACATCAGATAGAGCTAAGGGCAGAATACTCCAAGCAGAGGGAACTGTGGAAAAAGCATAGAGAGCATGCATACATGAAGCAGAGACCAAGGTAGTGGTAGGAGTGGTGAGAGAAGTAGGTCCTTAAGGGTTCCTTATTCACAGGCAGACTAAGAAGAAGAGGAGGAAGAGGAGGAGGAGAATAGGAGAAAAAGAAGAGGAGGAGGAGAAGAAGAAGTGCTTTGCTTTTTAGTCTTGAGGGCAAGGCCAGGGTTACCCATGAGAGTGGTATTGTCATCACTGAGGCACACAGGAGGATGGTGGCCAGAGAGTAAGGGGATAGTGGGTGATGGCGGGGATAGAGAAAGGGCTAGAAGAGAAAGTCTTGAAGCTTTAGATCCAGGTGACCTGGGACAGTAAGAAAGGCTTCAATTTTCCTCGCCTGTGCTTTTGCTCTGTTGCTAAATCATGAATCTGAGCCAACCCCAAAGGGAACCTGTAGAGTAAATTGAAGTGGGAGGAGGTAAGTGAATAGAACTAAGGAGTAGGATGGATGGAGCCCTGCATCCAGCGTTTACTTGCTAGTGGCTCTTCAAGTGGTCCCCATCACAGCAAGCGGCAGGGTAACCCAGGATGTGTGTCTTAAATCAAGAAAGTGTAGGCCTCAAGAAGGAAATCAGGCTAATGGACACCTGCTGTGGGTTTTGTAGACAACTAAGGTATGTAAGTGGAGGGGAGTCCAATAGTCAGAAACCATGAGTCGACTTCCTGTAAGCCACTAAAATTGGGTTCCCTCTCTCTCTCTCTCTCTCTCTCTCTCTCTCTCTCTCTCTCTCTCTCTCTATTCCCAAAGGGATAGAACTCAGTGCAAGGCCTTGGCCATAGTGATAAATGTCACACAGAAATGAGTCTATCTTCCAGTGAGCCCCTTGGGTTTTGCAAAGAGGGTACTGCTGTGGCGGTTATAAAGATAAGTCATTGCAACGCTCCAAATATCCTATTTTATGAGTAGGAATTCTGGAAAATAGAGAAATTCATGAAGAATAAAATACAAACTCAGGGTCTAATGGTGAGGTTTAGTAGTAAGACATTGACTTAGCATGAATGAGGCCCTAGGTTGAATCCTGCACACACACACACACACACACACACACACACACACACACAAAGTCAACAACAAAAAACCCTGAAATTCTGCTACCCAGTGGTAATAATAGCTCCTATTTTTTTTATTTTAAAAGTGAGAGCTACATTTTACATTTCATTTGATGCTTTGCTCTTAAAATTAACCTAGCCTAGTTTGGCCAGCAAAATGGCTCAGTGAGTAAAGGCTCTTGCTGCTAAACCTAATAACGAGTTCAGTTCCCAGAACCACATGATAGAAAGAGAGAACCAACTCCTGAGCACTGTCCTCTGATATTTGACTCTGTACATATGACTTGGGATACGTGAGAAAACACCTGGTCAGGCATGATGAGTAATAGCACTCACTTAGCTGAGGCAAAGAGATTTTAATTTCAAGACCAGTCTATGGTACAGACTGAGATCCTGTCTCAAAAAAATAAGATAAAATGAGAAAGAGAGAGAGAGTAAAAGAAATGAAGGAGGAAAGAAAGGAAGAGACAATAGAGTGGGGGGAAAACTTTTGTAATAATTTTCAAAGTCATATCCTATTATTTAAAAATATAAACTTAAAGGTTCAATAGCATTCCATTTATACAGGTAACAACACATTTAAGCATTTTCCAGTTGTGGAACCTAATTTCTTTAAAGTTTGACACTTTATTATTAAATTATTATAAACTTCTAGTGGAAGAGTTGGATCCATTTATAATCATTATCACACTATGTTTGCTGATTTATTATTATTATTATTATCATTATTATTATTATTATTGAGGCAGGGTTTCTCTGTGTAGCCTTGGCTGTCCTAAAACTCACTCTATAGACCAGGTTGGCCTCAAACTAAGATCTGCCTGCCTCTGCCTCCTGAGTGCTGGAAGTAAAGGTGGGTACCACCACCTATTGGCTATTGGTCATTTTATGTTCTTGCTGTTTGATTGTTGCATTCTGATCTCTTATAATACAAAATATAATTGCTTCTCTCTCAAATAATTACAGGTTTAAGTTGCCATTTTACTCTGCTAATAATTAAATTTTTGAAAAATTGTTCATTTCCTTCATCAGCATCATGAATGAAATGTTATCTTTGATATCACCCTGTGGAGTTCAAACTTTTAACACATTAGCATTCCATTTTATATTGTTATAACTGAATAGCACCCAGTGAGTAATATATAAAGCACAGGCATGTGTTCAGCTCATCAATCTGAAGGCTGAACAGTCTGAGAGTATGATGCCTGTATAGGCTACTTTTCCCATTGCTACGACTAATACTTGACAAGGGCAACTTAAGGAAAGAAGATTTTGGCTCACAGCTTTAGGGTACAATGCTTCCTGGCAAAGAAGTAATGGCACAATGCTGCTGTTTTCCCTACTACCACCAAAACTCTCATATCTGTTTGCAAACACCCACACACACACACAGTTGCATGTTCACAATTTATTTATACACATGTATGTTGAGGCCAAGAAGTCAACATTGTGTCTTACTCAATTGCGCTCTACCTTATTATAAAAAAAGTAAAAAACATTTATTTTTATTTTATGTCAAGGAGAGTTTTGTCCACATGTATATCTGTATGTACAAGCCTGGTGCCCATGAAGGCCATAGAGGGTGTTGGATCTCCTGGATCAGAAGTTACTGATAGTTGTTAGCTGTCATTTAGGTGCTGGGAGTTGAACCCATATTGTTTGCAAGACCTTTAAGTACTCTTTAACCACTGAGTCTTATCTCTAGCCCTTTTGAGACTGAACTCACCAATTCTGCCAGACTGACTGGCCAGCAAGCCCCAAGGACTTACTGTCTCTGACTCCTTAGTGCTGGGATGGAAAGCATGATCAGTTTTTTTTCTGTGGGTGTTGGGAATCAAAAATCAGGTCTTTACATGTATAGGGCAAGCCTTTTACAAACTGAAAGTCTCCCAACCCTTCGTTGCTCTGTTAGTTCAGTCCAGAACCCTAGTCCTTTGAATGTTACCATATTTAAGGTAAGTCCTCCCTTTTCATTTAAATATTCCTGGAAACATCGTCACTGACAGATCCAGAGGTATGTCCCTATGGTGATTCTGAATCTTGTCACCTTAACAATGAAGCTTGCACATCAGAGTCCCAGTATCTGCTCTGCTTTATCCGTGTTGTAACACAACAATGGAAACATAGGAGCTCTGTCTAGAAAACATTTTAATCGAAAGCCACTCCATCTATATGTTCCATGAATTCATTGATCCAGAGCCATCATGACCCCATCATCTTTCACAGGTCCCACCTTAATTCATATTCCAACACATGAAACTTGAGGAATACCTACAAATCACAGCATGCTTTTCCTTCTTGCTCCTTTCCTTACCCTATTCTACATAGCACATCTTTAAGATATAATCTGGGACTCCATATGTGATTATTTTACCATTGGTATCATGTTTCCCTAGGCATGAGTTCCTTTTCTCTTTTACATTATTTGTCCAGTGAAAACAACAGCATTATTTTTGCCCTTCATTGTTTTGCTTATTGATTTACTATTGATACTTATTTTATAACACAATTTCATACTTGTGTTCTTTCTTCTGATCCCATGCTGCAGCTCATCAACAAGTAGTTGAAGAACAGAAAATAAAAGACTCGATATCTGAGACTGTCTTTCCTCTCAATGGGCAGTCATTTCTTTTGCTCAAAATCTGTAGATTTTTTTTCTATTGTTTTCAGATATTTAATTCTATGATGGAGAATGTTTTTGACTGATTTTATTAATTCTTAGGTACCCTGGGCACTTTAAGTATCGCAGAAATATATGTGATGTTCCGTAATCTCACACTATCAGAAATTGTCTTACAAATTTCATTATTGCACACACTTCAACTGTTGTGTCTGTGGTGTTCTATGCCCCTCAGTTCTGATAGAGTAAAGGCTTAAGCTCTATGGCCATGCCTTCTCTCTGTTCTTATGATGTCCACCCCTTGATCCTTTTTTCTGTGAGCTTAATTTATCATTATGACTTTGCTGTACTTTTTGCTCCACTGGGCTTTACATCCAACAATCATATTTTTTCATCTTTAAGAAGCATGTTTTCATTTGCACTGTTGATCATCATTGCTTGATGATATCTGATAAACACAATTCCTTTCTGCTTCTTCTCTTTCTCACAGCAAGTCTATTCTACAGGAAGACATTTGTTCTAACACTGAAGTTTTATTGTATGTGTGTTGATCTACAGTGTCTTATCATACGTTCAAATAATACTTCTCATTGCCCATCAATATGGATAGACTTTCCCCTGTCTTATCTATTGCACACACAAGTAAAGTTAGAGGAAGTTAAAATAATTATTTGTGCTTTTTAAAAACCTATTTATTTTGTTTGTGTAGCAGGCAGAGGACAACTTTTGAGAGTTCATTCTCCCCTTCTACCATGTGTGTCACAGGAATCAAACTCAGATCATCAGGCTTGGTGGAGAGCACCTTCCTTCAGCTGCTAAACCATCTTACTGGGCCTGGTTTGAATTTTTAGATGCACTGTTCTTAGCAACATGAGTGACTTTCAAGACATCTCCGTCATCATCCTCCAGTAATATCTTTATTACCTACCCTCTTAAATAGAACCATTACTATAGAACCATTATCACCAGCAGTCTATGGAGGGCCTACTCCTTGCCAGAAGTAAAGGCAGTGATGAGCCAGATAAAGTCTTCCTCTGTCCTCAGTGGCTTAGAAGTCTGGGGGTAGCATAGCTATAAATAGTATAGGGACAATTGCCTTAAGAGGAGGAACTATCAGACCAAAGATGAAGAAGACCCCACCTCTGTATTTGAAGTATGGGGGAATGTGTAAAACATTCTGTAAAACCTAAAAGACGTTAATCTGTAGTCACCCTGAGCTCCAGTTTTTCCCGGTGTCATGCGGAACTAATGGGTAAAAGCTCCCTCAATGGTAAGGAGACAGATACCAGGAGAAAATGGCAGTAACTTATTACTCAAAAAGTAAGTCATACAGATTAGAGGGCAGAGAGGGAAGCCTCTGGAGAAGCCAAATGTGTGTAGAAAATGGACAGGGGGAGACAGAATGGAAGGTGTTAAGACCTCTGAACCAGGGAACAATGGCCGTAGAGGGAAAGAAGTCCTTGGCGATCAAGGGGGGTGTGTGTAAATTTTATCTCAAGTGTAAAGAGCAAGGAAAGAGGATTTGACCAGGTAAGAGACTGAGGGCTAAAATAAGCAGAGTGCCCCAGTCTCTGACACAGCCTGTGAAACACTTATAAACTGAGAGCCAGAAGACCAGTGTGGAGATATAATGGTGCATGGTACAATGCAGGTAGAGATACATTGGCAGGTTTCAGGGGTCTAAGGAATAAAAGGCAGTCACTTCCTCCCAGCCATCCTTCAACTCAGTGTTCCACCCACCTGAGCTAGCACAGACACACAGGCAACAACAACAACAACAACAAAATGCTCATTTATGCTGTAGTTATCTGTTGTGCATGACAAGAGATTGAAAATGGCAACATTGAAGGTGACAATGCCTGTTACAGGCAGAGGGATGACAAAACACAACTAATGATTAGGTAAGAATTATTGATTCATGTAAAACGTCCACACAATAAAATGGGATTCAAATTCTCCAAGTCTAATGCAGTGGCCAAGGAAGCCTGTATCAAAGCATTTGGGAGGCTGAGGCAGGAAGATTACGAGCTTTTGCCATACAATGAGACAGTGTTTTAAAACTAAACCAAAATCAAACAAAATTTATCCCCTCCAAATTACTTTACTGCTTCAAAGGTAAAAGTTAAGATGTAGCAGACAAATCTAGCAGACACCACCTAAATAAGCCACATGAGAAAAGTCTGAATTGCCAAGAAGGGGCAAATGGACATCTTGTACCTCTGGAGGAGAACATCAGGTCACTGTAGTGTTTCTGCCAGAACCGCAAATGAGGGACATTCCACAAAATAACTTGCTGGTATAAAGTATGGGGGGGTGGAGGGGGAGATAAAACCCTTGAGGAAACATTAAGACCAGATCTGAAGATCTGACTATATTCTGGAACCTATCCTGAGAAACTAGTAAAATTTCAATAGCACTGTATAGCAAATGTCCTGGGTTTTGTTTATTTGTGGGTTTGGAGTTTTTTGTTTGTTTGTGTTGCTTTGTCTTTTGTTTTTGTTTCTTTCAGAGAATCTTGCTATTATGGAACCCAAGTGGAGATACTGAAATGAGGGGAAAGTAGTGATTTACAGCAACAATAATCACCTCATACAGCTCCGTGGGGTACCTAACAAGCTTGACTGCTTCATCTGTCTCCATTCATGTGGCTATAGGTCCTACACACCCAGTACTTGAGCTAGTGGCTCACAATTCTCCAGCATGTAGCTCCCTCCCCCTGGGGACCCTGGAGGACCCCAATCATGATGTTCCCTGGCCATACTCCATGAGGATGAAAAGCTGCAAGCCTCTGGAATACACATGTCATTTCTTTTTCTTTTCTTTCTTTCTTTCTTTCTTTCTTTCTTTCTTTCTTTCTTTCTTTCTTCCTTTTTCTTTTCAATATTGTGATGGACAAGCTCTTTCCAAGGCCAGCCCAGACCCATAGGGTAGGGGAGAGAACTCTCCTTTTGGTTCAAGGATCACTGAAGAATAGTGACCATATTTAATTCACCAAGTATGCTCCTTGCTGGCCCTTCCCCTCTGATGTCTCCTTATACATTAGAATATTTTTTAAATCGAATAGTCATGGAAGTAGTTCATTTGCAAGAGGGTTTGGTAGAAGACTTCTTTTCAAACTAATTGCAAAATATCTTTATATTAATATGCAGCACATTTCTCTTATCTCCTTGTATAAATGTACACTTTCTTAATGAATTTGGTTTTATGAATCTTTTGATAAGGCTATTTACCACTTACAGATACTGTTCTGCTCATGGTTTGGAAACTTGTTCCCTACTCCATAACATTTAGGGGAAGGATATGTCAAAATTCATTCAATTATGAGGGTTTTGGCCTCGAGGGTAGATTGTTTTAATTACAGAATTGACTTTGTTTTTAAAATGGAGTTCATGCCTCACTCTTGCCCTTTGTTTTGCTTGTCTTCAGTACGAAAGGACTCAGTCAAAAGTAAGCAGTGTGCTCTGCATGATGCGTCCTCCAGTGCCAGGACTTTATCACAGACCCCATCTCATGTATTCAGAGACACAACATGGTGTACTAAGATATGCCACTTATGGAATGTCCATTGGCTTTGAGATTCCACTATAAATGCCTCATGTCACACTTTCTCAGGAATATGATATATATATATATATATATATATATATATATATTAATTTTTTCTCCAAGTCTGCAAATGTTCTTTTTGTCCTGTTAAGTTTTATTCAAGGGGAAAATGTAATGTAGTTAAATTTATCAACATTTTCTTCCACAGTTGGTGCTTTTCCATTGCATCTAAAACATCTTTGCCTAATCTGAAGTTTTAAAGGTTTTTCCCTATTGCTTCTTTAAGTTTTAAGCTCTAGATAGTAAATGGCGGTCTATGGTGTATTCTCATAGTTTTATACACAACTTGTATGAATTATATTTAATTTATCCATACATACATTTTCGATTGTGTTAGTGTCTTTGTCAAAAGGACTACTGAGCTTATCCTCCTGAACTGTGTAACTGTGCGTTGGGACAGTGATATGCAAGTGTTCGCTGGGCAGTGCTAAAAATGTTCCCATTCCCCCTTGACACCAGGCCTTGAGTTTCCACCTGACCTGAAACAGTAGTCAAGTAAGTAGGCCCTGTCACAGAGACAAGCTGACCATGGGACTCACTAGGCCTACTTTGGTTACTGTTTGACATTTTGTGTAAAAGAGAAAAGAGAGAGACAGAGACAAAGACAGAGAGACAGAGGCAGTGACAGAGACAGAGACATAGAGAAAGAAATTATTTTATAACCTCTGATGCTTGGTCTAGTATTCCAATAGACAGACAGAGGGACAGAAGGGAGAAAAGAAGGATGGATAGATGGATGAATAAATGAATCAAAAAGTGGTCAGAGAGATAGGTGGGCTGATGTATGGTGAGAGGAATTGTAGAAGGATGGGTGTGTGAAAGGAGGAAGGAGGGGGGTAGAAGGGTGGCCAGAAGAGGCTGGTTGGGGAAAGGAGGGTGACGGAAGCACAGTTGCAGAGACATGAATCTCATCTCTCCTCACAGACCTGATGCTCAGGTCTGGCCTCCCACAGGGAGTTTCCTGGTCCCCTGGTCATGCTCATTGTAGAAGGGATGCTGCTCTTGTACCTGGAGCTGGCTGTGGGGCAGCGCATGCAGCAAGGTGCCCCTACCTCAGTGGTGTCGGTATGTGGGACCCTTCTCAGTTCCTCTGACAGAGATTTTGTGGGTTTCTGAGCATCACTGGTATGCATGGGCTGGACCTGTGACTGGATGAACCAACTCCCAAAGAGGGCTACCATGGAGCTCGGGCAGAGAGGGCCCTGGATTCTGACCCTCACATGGTACCCCATCCCACCCCCAATGAAACTTCCACCTTAGGGCATTTCCACTCTGGACCTCAGCTTGATATTCTCTGACTGGCTGAACATAGCATTCATTTCGTCCCAGCTACCTATCCTCTGGGGATGTACACAAATGCCACCCCCTGCTTAATGTGCGCCTGGTGCTGAACATGGCATGCACGAGTGTGAGGTCATTTCATCTTCACCACACCACTTAGGGGCGTTGGGGCATCATAGTGATACCTGGATGCACAAGCCAAGCATCTATGTGAACATACCAGGTGTGGCCTACTGCACCCTTCCAGAGTGACCTTCAGTCACTGTCCCCTGGCACCTCCAGGATGTGATTCTCCTAGTTTGTAAAAGACCAGGATCTAGAGCCATCAGAGTTCATACATGTTCTGTGTACTTTTCATGTCCAAGAAAGGGAAGCAGACAGGAAGCCTGAGCCATTGTTTAGGAATGAGGAAGGGTCCACCTGATGTGACCTCTTGCATCTTTGGAAGAAATATGTCCGGGGTATTAGAACTCATCATCTTCAAACTGCCTCCTCATGATGAAGAGCTATGAAGGCCATCAGAGTGTGCTGAGGCAGCAATGTATGCTGTATATTGGAAAACAGGGGAGGCTGCCTGGCCCCTTGGGCACTGACATGCACTTACTGGCCTGAGTTCCCAGTGGAGTGGGAGGAGTTGCTCTGTAATGCTATTGATACCTGTATAGTCTGCCACATGCAAAGTCAACAACTTACAACTCTTCTGGTTATGTGTGAGATGACAAAGGTTGACAACACTCCCAAGTAAACTCACTTTAGAGCAACCTAATGGCAAACTCTCACTTCTCACAGTGATACCCACTGTGGGACCTCATAGATCAGACCAGGCTGGGGGTAAGTGTTGTCTGTCTGTCACACTCCTGCCACATGGATGGGGCTGGCTCCAGGAACTCGACCACCAAAAGGAGCAAGTTCACATCAGGCATGTAGTTGGCCCTTCTCCATAGCTCTGCTGGGTAGTTTTGGGAAAGCTCTGAGTTTTAGTTTGCTCTTTGGAAGGAGGATATTGCTTTTGTGTGAACTAACTGCACACAAAATACTGAGCCCAGGACCTGACACTTAGATGTCAAAAAACCAATACTGATCTACCATCTCAGATGATCAGAGTTGAGGGGTAGTAATTCCCAAGAAGATGTCATAGGTGTGGTATCAGGTCTAATGAAAGCCTAAAGGAAGAGTGTTCTTGTTTGGGGATGTCACCATAGTTGTGTCATTCAAGTCCCACTGGTTAAATTACACACATCTGATCTTCAGCATGGCCCTCTGCTTTGCTCACAGGTGTTGCTAGTGTGGTGGTCTCCTCCTTCCTCTCAATGTACTACAACGTCATCAATGCCTGGGGCTTCTGGTATCTCTTCCACTCCTTCCAGGTAAGCCAACCTCTGGCCAGAGCAAAAGCAAAAAGTGTAGAAAATGCAGGGCCAATCACCAAGTGGGGAGCTGATAGAGGATGAGAACGCCAGCCTGTGGGAACCCTCTCAGTGAGGGGGGAGCGTGATGGGAGCCACAAGCCAAGCAGGGATGACAGAATCTCGATCCACTACTTGTCACAATATAAGCCAAACTATGCACTGTGTGTGTGTGCGTGCGCATGCGTGTGTGTTTGCATGTGCGTACACACATGTGCACACTCATTTCTGAGGAGCAGGTCCACAGCACTCATTGGAATATCTACAGGAATATTTTCAATGACAAGCATTTTAAACAGTGCATTATCTAAATTCTTGTTACTGATATTCTGGAAGGGTCTAGGCTTTGTGGAAAATAAATAAATGCCACAATTCCACACTGAGCGCTGGAATGTTCCTCTCCACCAGTCATATTCTATCCCACCCCCACCCCCATCTTCATCCTTTTTACTCTCAGAGACTCTAATCCCACTGCCTCCATATCAGCCTCTTTCCAGATGGAAAAGAAGAGAAGGACCCAGGAATTACTACTCTAATATCCATGCATTCCATACTTCACAAAAATTCCCCCCCTTACCTCTGCAGTAAATCCTCTCCCAAGGTCATAGGATAATGACACAGCAGACCTTCACTTGGACGTCTATGGGCCATGCAGGTCCCCGGAACATATAAATCTACACTGGCATGGCCATATACACGACATAAGAGCTTTTGTTCAATCCCACGAGCTACAAGTGACTCTACAGGACTCTACTTTATGGGAGGGTGTCGGTCCTTCTTAGCGGGTACCTTTAGCCAAGCAAATGTAAGGACCCTATCTTTACCTTCTGATGCAGATGAAGGGAGAAGAAAACTGAAAATCTCTCAGTTGTTCCATGCCCTAGAGCTTCTTCATGTAGCATGTTCATTGGCAGGAATATTAAAAAACAAAAAATAAAAACAAAAACAAACAAACAAAAAAAAAAAAAAACCTGAAGTCAAGCTCATCTCAAGCAAAGGACCCCAGAGGTATCCTCAGATTTGCAGCCAAATATGTGAAACAGTGTGAGTTAGAGTGGCCTCAGCAGAGGGCCCAGAGAATGTCGGCTAGGCAACTGAGCTTAGAGGGCTTCTGTTTCTTAGCTGGGACCTGCTGCTGGTTCCATCAGATACCACAGTGTCTCCCTCCTGTGGCCTGTCCATCCAAATGGGCTCACTGTTCAAGATTCTAACTCAAGTACGTTCACAGCTTTTTTTAAAATTGTTTTTAAAGTTTATCTTATTTATTTTATGTATATGGGTGTTTCACCTGAATGTCTATGTACAACATGCATGCCTGGTGCCTGCAGAGGCCAGGAGAGCGTGTCAAATTCCCTGGGACTAGAGTTACAGAAGGGGGAGCCATCCTATGGTTACTGGGACTCTAACCTGGGGAAAAACAGCCAGTACCCTTAACTAGTGAGCCATCTCTCCAGCCCTACAACTGGTTTTGAACAGGGTAGCTACAAGGATCTGGAAAGACTAGGCCAGGAAGCCTCTGATCCACTGTACTCTGTTGTTTCGCGCAAGCCAGGCTAGCCCATATTTTCAGGACAAGGTGTGAAGCCTCCTGTCAAAGATGCTTCCTATCATCCCACCAAGCCCTTGGCCTTTCCCTTGACTCTCTGTTGATTCTCACTTCATTCCAAAGGATCCCCTGCCGTGGTCTGTCTGCCCACTGAATGGTAACCGCACAGGCTACTACGAGGAGTATGAAAAGGCTTCGTCAATGCAGTACTTCTGGTGCAGGAAAACACTCAACATCTCACCATCCATCCAGGAGAATGGAGGAGTGCAGTGGGAGCCAGCACTGTGCCTCATCCTGGCCTGGCTGATGGTGTATCTGTGCATCCTGAGGGGCACTGAGTCAACCAGCAAGGTGTGCTAGGGAGTGTCATGGGACTGAATCTGGTCCATGCTAGGAGCTGTCTCTTGCTGTCCAGAGTAGAGGCTCAGTGGGTCAGAAGGCATGGATGGTGTTATTGGCATGTCCCTGTACTAGCTGACAGTGGAGGGTGTCAGAAGTGATTAAAGTTGTAGCACTGAATCTGAAATGACAGGCCCCAGCCAGTTCTCACACTCACCTGTACCAGGTCATTTCATGGAGATATTCAAACACCCTGCTATTCAGTCCTTCCACCTCAAATGCCAGAGCTATTATTCTGTGGAGGGAACCTCAACATCAGACTAGCCAGCCTCTGGGGACTTTATTGTGTACTTGGATTTGGGGTCCCATTTCAAAGTGTTTTCAGGAAATCAATACTACCCAGAACTGTTGGGTTCTCCCTTGGTTTTTTGTTTTGTTTTGTTTTGTTTTGTTCTGTTGTGTGGTATGGGGTTTTAGTTCTTGTTTTGGCTTTTATTTTTAAAGTGTCTCCTTATGTACTTCAGGCTGGCATGAAACTGGCTGAACGGCCCAAGTTGGCCTCAAACTCAGTGATCCTCCTGACTCAGCCTTCTGAGTGTTGGGATTTTAGGCCACAGATATGCCAAAATACCCAGCAAAGGCCTTTTATTTGCCTAAGCTCGTTCTTTCTGTTGAAATGCCCAGGTTTCCATTCATCCTAGGGCTGGAGTATCTGCTGTATTTCCATCACCCATACCTGTTTCAAGCTGGGGTGAATGCTCCATACTCAGCTATTCAGCAAAGCAAATCCATAGTTGATCACGGTGTCTTATTCTTGTAACAGCCCCTCAGAGTAGATACATGAGGTCACTCCCAAAAGGCTTAGATAGGCAAAGTATTCTTCACAAAATCACAGCCAGGGACTGCACACTCAGGACATAGACCAGATTTACTCCAAGCTCTTCCCATCCTATTGGTGAAATGCAGCATGAATGTTCTCTTAACATCTTTTGTGACTTAGTCATTTACAATTTGTCTTCTTCTGAGAATCCCATGAGACCCCTAGATCTCACTCTTCTGATCACCTGCCTGCCTTCTCCAGTACTGACATGTTTGTTTGCTTTTGTTCTTTCATGAGGCATCAAGCTTAGAACAACATATGTCATTGAGACCCTAACCCTAACCCTAACCCTAACCCTTACCCTAACCCTAACCCTAACCCAAACCCTAACCCTAACCCTAACCCTAACCCTAACCCTAACCCAGATATTGCATGACAACACCAATGTTGTGCTTGGCGTGACATTTCACATTGTTTTCTAAGTCCCCATAGTGGCCAGCCCCACATAGTCGTCTTAGCCCCACAGCACTTTGCCTCACAGCAGAGCAGAAGAATCAGGGTGTTCTTTCTCAGCTGAGCTCAGACCTTGCAGCATCTTCTCTGTCCCAACCTAGACCAAGCATGATCCAAAAGATCTAAGGGCGATGTCTGTACCCTTGAATATTAAAGCAGTCCTTTCCTCTCCAGGCCTCTTATAGTTGTGAAAATAAGTAGAGTCTGGACATTATTCTCCTCTGAAGTTTTACTTACTGGTCAGTGTTATTTCTCCTGATAGGTTAAGCTAAAGCTAGAACACATGTCCAGCCATCCTTCCCACAAGAAAAAGAAGGAAGCCACTTTGTGAGGACTCTAGAAAGCCCATAAGAAACACGGACCACTGGCGGAGTAGGGGGAAGTCCAGAGCTTTCCCCAAATGTCTTCTAAGTGCCCAGTGTTATGGACCGGGATCAGACCTCCACCATGCCCCTGAATTTCTTTCACATCACTGGCAAAAAGACTCTTATTCATTTGCATCTCACCTGGTTTGACATATTAGATATTTGGGTAAATTCACTAACCCCCTAAATGTGTAAGAAGCCATGGTAAACATATATCCCACTTTCTCAGTGTCCTTCTGACAGTCTTAGAAGTTCATGAAGTATGGTGCCATGCCAAGGAAGAAATGGAAGACTGAGATTAATTCAAGCATATCAAGATATGGGTCACTAGCTGGGTTTCTCAGAGGTGGATCCAACCTAAAAGAAGATTGATAAAACAAAACCAACCTTGTGAAAAGTTTTGTTTCGTTTTGTTTTTGTCTATGAATCTAGGCAAAATCCCTTACAGTTTTATGCCCATGATACATTGTTTTTAAATTTTATTTATTAACATAATATCCGTGTATGCTTATGAAGGGCCTGATGCTTTGATACAAGTATGAAACACATAGCAGCTAGACCAATGCCACTAACATTTCCTTCTCCTCATACATGAATTATATATACATTTTTTTACTCTTCTAGTTATTTTTATGTATCATGGATTCTTGTAGATTAGAGTTACCTACAGTGCTGGGCAAAGAAGCAATGATTTCTGCTTCTAATTCCTGTATTTTGGTGACTCTTGTGTAACCTCTGTCTTCCCTCGCTGCCTTTCCCATCTTCTTGGAGGTTCATTTACCACTTTCTACAAATGAGTGCAAAAAATGCATTATTTGTCTATGATTTGTTTTATTTACCATGATGCCTGAACTTGTCTATACCTTTACATGTGACAAGATTTCATTCTTTTTATGGCTAAGTAGTATTCCTTTGTGGATACATACCATGTGATTTCTATATGTTCACTTTCCATGGATGGTTTTATATCCTAGATTTTTTTAAAAGGAATATCACAGTAAAAATGAGAGTGCTGCTATATCCTTGAAACATGGCTTTTAAGATCCTTTTGCAATAATATCTAATTGTGGTTTTTATTTGTATTCCCTTGAAGATTAATGATGCTGAATTTTTGTTCATATATTTGCTGGCTATTTGTGTCTTAACTTTTTAGATGTATTTATTTTATTTGACACATATGAGTATTTTGCTTGCATGTGTATGTGTATGCCACATGTATGTCTGACGCTCGCAGGGATAAGAAGAGGGCTATGACAGTGGTTATGAGTTGCCACGTGGGTGCTGGAAACTGAACCCAGGTCCTCTGCAGGAACAGCAGGCGCTCTTAACCACTGAGCCAGCCCTGAAGTCCCCTCATGTCTTTTTAAATAAATGTCTATGTAGCCCATTTCTTTGCCCATTTTTTAAGGTGGACTCTTTGCTCTCCAGTTGTTTGAGCTCTGAATAAAAAGAATTAAGGGAATGAGAGGTATTGGCAATAAAACTGTGAAAATATTAATGAAAGATGTCAAGATGACTCCAGGAAAGGAAAGATACTCTATGGAGCAGAAGATGTCCTAGTTAATTTTCTGTTCCTGTGAAGAGACACTATGTTCTATGTACTCTGTACTCTGTACTATGTTCTATGTACTCTGTACTATGCTTATCAAAAAGAAGAATTTAATTGAGACTTTGCTTACAGTTTCTTTGAGTCTATGATTGTGGCAGGAAGTGTGGCAGCAGGCAGGTAGGAAGAATGCCTGCTTATATCTAATCCACAGGCAAGAGGCAGAGGGAGGGGAAGGGTGAATGGAGAAGGAGGAGGAGGTAGGAGATGGGAGAAGAAAGAGAGAGATTGGGTTCAACCTGGGCTCCCTCAGTGGCATACACACTCCCCTTCAACAAGGCCACTTCTCCTAACCTTCTAAAATAGTTCTACCCACTGTGAACCAAGGGCTCAAATATATGAGCCTGTGGGGGCCATTCTCATTCAAACCATCACAGAGTTGGTATTATTATTATTATTATTATTATTATTATTATTATTATTAAAGTGTACATACTACCCAAGACAGTTTACAGATTCAGTTCAATCCTTACCAATAATAATATTCATAGAATCAGAAAAAAAATCTTAAAATCTACATGACACTATTGAATAAAGGAACGAAACTGAAGTCATATTAATACCTGATTTTAAGTCTGTCTACAATGTGTCTGGTATTGGCTTGAGAAAAGACAAGGAGACAAGTAGAACATAGTAGAGTACCTGGAAAACCACATATTTCTGTCAAAGACACCAAGAGAATACATTGGAAAGCCATCAAATCAATTGCTGATGCTAGATCCACATCTCACATGCTGTACAAAAGTCCAAAGTATGAAAAGTCTAAGGCGAAACACTTGAAGACTTAGATTTTTGTGTACCTATGTTTTGGGATAAGACCTGAAAACTTGCAACAAAGTAAAAACCAGTAGGATTACATCAAAGAAAGAACTTTCTGTGCAATAAAAGAAATAGTCAATATCATGAAGAAAATATTTAGGAACTCACACACACATTCACAGAGTAAGGGGGAGACTTAAATAAATAATATTGTTTTGTTAGCAGTTTTACTAAGTAATGACAATTTTAAAATAGTAAATACATAAAAACCAAATTTAATTATGGCATTTTAATACATAAGTATCATTGCTCCTTATTCTTATTCACCCTCTCTCTATCCTCCCTCTTTACCCCTTCTTTCTGGTATAATTTAGAGGGGAAAATACATGTTTGAGGTGTAAGAATAGAGGAATTACTATAAAAGTGCAAAAAGAATAGTCATAAAAAGCTGCTCAAGTACGATGATTGTGGTTGATACATTGTTTATGAACTAATAAAGCAATGAAGATCACAGAAGCAAAGCATCTAGGCTACCAGAGAGCTCGGTCCTGTACCAGGGCTGGAGAGATATTATCCATAGCAAACTGGAGACTAATTGCCAAGACTAAATCCTTAATGCCCTGCTCCTATCTTATATATTAGTGCTGGGGTTTAAAGCTGTGAGCTCTGTTTCTCTTTTAGACTGATTCACTTCTCATGTAGCCCTGGATGGCCTTGTAAATCTAACATTAAGTATTTTTGGTTTTTATGTTTTCTTACTCTCTGTTGTTGACTGTGGCCTTCTCTTGTGGCTCACCTTTTAGTTAAACTCTGTAGGGATATGGAAGAGTGTTATCTCTCCCTCCATCTTTGTTCCAGGGGATTGGGTTTTGATTTAGGAACATGCTTTCTCTCATTCACCTAACTCTGTCAGATAATTTCCTTTGTGAATGTCTTTGCATATCTTCTGTTACATTGCTATTGTAAATAGTGTCTTTCTCCTTATTTCTACCGTTGTTTATGTTGGTGGCAGAAGAAACAAACATTTTTTTATGTTAGTCTTGTACCTTGAAATCTTGATGCATTTCCTAATGAATTCTCACAACTACAGATTGCTTCTGTTTACTCTATAAACTATCCTATAACCTGCGGATATGATTTAGCACATTTCTTTTCAGTGTCTGTATTTCAACCCTTTTTTATTGTGGTTTCACTATTATTACTGATTTTATTGGAGTCTCAGGCACAATTGTTCTCCTGTACTTTGAACACAGTGAAATTCCAAGTGTTAGGTGAACACTCTGACTAGTTCTTAGATTTACTATAAAGGCTTTTTCAGACTGCTTTTAGAGAATACTTTCAAGGCCAGGATAAAGGTTCCATGGCCTTTGCTTATTGGTTAGGTTAGGGAGTAGTTGGTTGGTTTTTTTTGTTTGTTTGTTTTGTTTTTTTTTTGTTTTGTTTTGTTTTGTTTTGTTTTGTTTGGTGGGGGTTTACCATTGTCCACAGAGAGATACAACACTTTCCTCCTTTTGCTTGTTGTTCTAGTTAGAGTAATAATTGCTATGACGAAAGGCCATGACCCAAAGCAAGTTGGGGAGGAAAGGGTTTATTTGGCTTACACCTCCATCAGGAACTCAAGGTAGATTCCTGTAGATAAGAACTGATGTAGAGGCCACGGAGGGTTGCTGCTTACTGGCTTGCTCATGGCATGATCAGCTTACGTTCTTTAAGAACTCAGCACCACCAGGCCAAGGATGGCACCAGCCACAATGGGCTGCTCCCCTCCTCATCACTAATTAAGAAAATGCCCTGCAACTTATGGAAGCATCTTCTCAGTTGTGGTCCCCTCCTTTCAGATAACTCTAGTTTGTGTTAAGTTGACATAAAACTAACGAGCACCATTGTAAAGCTCTGAACCATGCCTACAGGATCTATAGCCTGACCCTCCATTCCTGCACAACACAGACACCAAGACGCTGACACCCAGGCTTCGAGATCTAGATCCCACTTGGGCATCTATGGCTCCTGTTCTAAGCTTTGGCATCCATTCAGTTCCCTTCTTTTGGTTCTGACACTTAGTTTTTCCTCGCTTTTTTTTTTTTTTTTTTTTTTTGAGATTGGCTTTATGTCCAAGATGTTATAATTACTGATTTTATTTTATTTTATAGTTTTAGAATTATTTCTTTCCCCTGCTCCTGCCATTCTCTCTCTCTCTCTCTCTCTCTCTCTCTCTCTCTCTCTCTCTCTCTCTCTCTCTCTCTCTCATATTTCCTTTCCTTTCTAGTATATATTCTCTACTGTTTGAAATTTGGACTTTCATATCTCCTTCCAGGTGTGTGCCAGACCTGGTTCCCCTCTTCCATTTTAAACATTATCGTCATGCAGTTCAGTCCCTTTGAGCCTATAACTTTCTAAATACCGCAAACTTAGGATGCACAAGGCCCTGAGATCAGTCTCTGGCTCCAGGGATGGACACACACACACACAATTTTATTTGTAAATACTCTTTCTTGCATTCCAGCTATCTTTGGGAGAGAGGAACTAGCTTTAAAATACCTTCCTGTGGGGCTAAAGAGATGGTTCAGCAGTTAGAAAAGCTTGGTGTTCTTCCAGAAGACCGGAGTTTAGTTCCCAACACTCACATCAAGTACTTCAAAGTCAACTCCAGAGAATCTGATGTTTCCTTCTGGCCTTGTGGGCACCTGCACAGACATGGTACAAAAACATGTACATATACATATACATGTACATATACATATAACTAAATAAATCTTCTTTTAAAATATTGTTCTATAAGGCAAGTTTGTTTATCTGGGGGTGGAGAAGGATGTCTGCTCAAGACAGAGTTTCTCTGTGTAACACCCCCCTGGCTGTCCTAAAACTTGTTTTGTAGACCAGGCTAGCCTTGAACTCACATAGATCTGACCGTCTCTGCCTCCTGAGTTCTGGGATTAAAGGTTTGAGCCATCATGCCTGGAAAGGGCAAGTTCTAAGGATTATAAATTTTGTTAGATTTTGCTTCCATATAAACATATGTTTTTGGCCCCATTTGTTTTCTTTCTTTCATTCTGTATTTCTTATTTTTTATTTGTCTGCTTGTTTACTTGCTTGCTTCTTTTGAGGCAGGCTTTTTCTGTGTAGCCTAGACTCTCCTGGAACTTCCTCTGTAGAGCAGGCTGGCCTCAAACAGAGATCTGCCTGCCTCTGCTTCCTGATTGCTGGTATTAAAGGCGTATTCTATCACTGCCTGTCAATGTATAACAGTCTTTTTAAACATTGTTTTATGTGTATTTTTGTCTACATGAACCATGTGCATTCCCAGTGCCCATAGAAGTCGGAAAATGCTGTCAGATCTCTGGAATCAGAGTTAGCCACTCTGTAAGCCACTGTGGGTACTGGGAATTGAACCCAGGTCATTTGGCAGAGCAGACAATGAATGTTCTTTTCTCCTTGAAAATCTTCATTTAGATTTATGTTAATCTTTTCCCTCCTATTCCACAGGTCTTATAACTTTTTGATTGCATATTACACTATCCATGTCATCATTTCTTTGGGTTATCTTCTATGTTGTTAAAAGGGAATCTGAGGTAGTTTAATGAGAATGTCCCCATAAACTCACATGTTTAAATACTTGTTCCCTAGCTGGTAGAACGGTTTAGGAAGGATTAAGAGGTGTGGCCTTGTTGGAAGAGGTGTGTTCTTCCTGCCTGCCTTCCTGCCTGACTGCTGCCTGCCTGCCTACCTGCTGCCTGCATGCCTGCCTGCCTGCCTGCCTGCTGCCTGCTGCTATGCTTTTCCTCATGATGATCATGGATTCTAACCTTCTGCAGCCCCAAATTAAACACTTTCTTTTTAATAAGAGGAAGACAAATGTTGGTACTAAGGGGTGGGTCATTGCTGTGACAGGAAGCTAGCCATGCTGCTTTTGGAAGGAATATGGAAAACCTGGGGAAATTGGATTAGGAAAGCTATTGACTGCTATAAGCAGGGCTGAATGGACATCCTAGTAAGAGCTTGGAGACAACAGTGCTAAGATCATTGAGGGTTATGGATGCTTAGCTCAAGAAACTTCAGAGGGCAACAAAATTAGTGACAGTGTTAGAAACCATTCTTGTGGTGCTTGGGGAAAAAAAATGAGGATGCTTTCTGCCTGAGGGCAAATTGAAATAGTTGGACTAATTTTATAGGCAGAGGATATTTCAAAACAGCCTAATATTAACTCTGTTGCATGGTTATTAGTAATCACATTCATGCAGAGCTACCATAAAAAATAATAAGCAGGGCAAAAAGAAACACAAAATGTATAGTTTGAGGAGGGGAAAAAGCACCAAGAAATTTGATGTCTGTACTGAAAGAGATAAGGAGAGGCCTAGTGTGAAATGGAATAAAGGGGAGTGTTGTCTTTGGGTGAAGACCCCACACAGCTAACCCGAAAACTTGCATAAAGGAAATGCCTTTTGTATTTCTATAAAGCTGCAATGGGGGAAAATGTTATGCAAATATAATTCAAGAAGGGGAACAGGCTCCAACCAAAATGGCTGAACTTGGCTTCATTGGCCAGGTCATTCTGGCTTTAGATCCCTGAATGATACTGGAGTAAAGGAGTTGTGGAATCTTCCTCCGCAGTTAAGAAAATCCTCTGAAGCGAGGTGTTTGGCATGGGAATCCCTTCAAGGAAACCAGAGAAGCTATATGTGAATTTATGAAAATGAAGCCTGGATTGCATTGGAGACCTCAAGATCTTGGAAATGTCAAAATCATAGACTTACCAAGAAGCTTGGGACCAAATCAAGAGAGAAAGACACATGTTGTAGCCAGCGGAACTTGAAGGGAAGAGCCATCTAAGCCCATTGGCAGCAGATTGGAGCTATAGGATTTGGAGTTTGCCCTCCTGAATTTCCATTTGCCTATTAGAAACAGATTAGAGATACAGGATTTGAAGATTGCCCCGCTGGATTTCTGTCATGCCTTGCTCCAGTATTTTCTAACTATATTACCATTCCTCCCTTTTGAAATGGTAATGTATATTCTATGCTGTTTTACATTGAAGTTTATAATTTACTTTTTGATTTTACAAGGAGTTATCATTAAAAGTTGCCTTGGGTCTCAGAAGAAACTTAAAATAGTGTTCACACCATGAAAGACTGTGGGGACTGTTAGAGTTGGACGAAAGTCATTTTGCATTATGATATGGCCACAAGCCTATAGCAGACAAGGTGTGGGGGTGTGGTGGTTTGAATGAGAATGCCCCCCATATGTGCATATGTTTGAATACTTGCCCCCCATTTGGTACAGTTCTTTGGGAAGGATTAAGAAGTGTGGCCTCATTGGAGGAGTTCTGATGCTGGCAGTGGGCCTGAGGTTTCAGAAGCCCAGGCCATTCCCAAATAGCTCCCTCTGGTTTCTGTTTGCAGAAAGGGATATAAGCGCTCATGGGCCAACACCATGCCTGCCTGCCAGCTGCCATGTCCTCACCATGATGGCCATGGACTCTAACCCTCTGTAACCTTGCACCCCAAATTAAACACTTTATTTTCTGTGGCCTTGGTCATGGCATTTTGTCACAACAGAAAAGTAAGACAGAATCACTTTCATAGATTTTAATTGGCTTGATTCTGTAGTTGGAAAACATACTGGGCAAAATGAAATTCAGAATGTTCTACCCTCACATGTGCAGGATATCAAAAGAAAAGAAAATTAAATATAGAAAGTGGAAATGAGGGGGCTGGAGAGATGGCTCAGTGGTTCAGGAAACTATCCGCTTTTCCAGAGGACATGGGTTCAATTCTCAGCACCCTGTAACTCAAGCTCTAAAGGATCTCTCTCTTTCTCTCTCTCTCTCTCTCTCTCTCTCTCTCTCTCTCTCTCGCTTGTTCGCTCTCTCTCTCTCACACACACACACACAAACACCACATGCATGCGAGCAAAACACCAATTCATATAAAATAAAATTTTAAAAAGAAAATAGAAAAGAAGTATACAGAGTGCTCATTGGGTAAAACTTATATTTGCTTTCTTTGAACCTTGTTTTAAGCAGTTGGCTACCTGGCTCTTAGAGGCTGGCTGATGTGATTAGCTTAAGGTTCACAGTGTACAAAGACATCTTTAGGTCAAACTACATTCTATTGAACAGAATTACACTGAGAAATAACTCCCTGCCCACTAATTCTCTCTTCAACCATGTCTAATTCAATATTAACATTACAGTGACATTTTAAACCAATAATTATGTTAATCATTGAAAACACTATTTTTTTAAGTCATTGATTCCAATTGTCTACAATGTGGTGCTTTCGGTGGTAGTCATGGGCAGGAAAGTGAGTTCAGAGTACCCCCAGTAGGGTGTATTTTAACACTGACATTGTTTAGAATTGATGGCTCCTGCTAATAATAGTGAAATAATTGTTGTGTGATATCTAATATTCACTTAAAATGTTCAGTGTCATGTTATCCTCATCTGCTCCTGAAGCCTACTATTCCCCCTTTGCTTATACCATTTAGCTTATTTCATTTTTGTATCAGTCAATACAAAATTGTGTTGCTATAACCAAATACCTAACATGGTCATGAGTGAGGCACTTATTTTATTTCTGGATTGAAAGGCACAATCTAACATGGTGGAGAAGGATTGTACAATTCATGACAATAGACTCATGAGCCTAAGATTTTAACTATTGATGGACAAGGAAGCAAAGAACAGACAGGAAATGACAGCGGGCTATACAATCTCAAGACACTTACCCAATGATCTACTTTCTCCAGTGAGAGCCCAGCTCTGAAAGTTATATGTGGTGATATATTACTTATAACTTATCAAAGCTTGCCTGAGGATTCAGAAAGCAAAGCCAGCCACAAGCTATAGAGGTCAGGCAATGGTGATACATACCTTTAATCCCAGAAACCATACTAGCTAGCCAGGCAGTATCCACATGCCTTTGGGTGGATTTCTGTGAGTTCGAGACCTCCCAGGGATACACTAGAGTGAATCAGTCTAAAAAGATTTAACAGAGCTCATGCCTTTAATCCCTGCTCTAGAGAGGCATATGAAAGACAGGAATCCAGTGTCTCAGGCAGCATTGTGAGATTTAATCTCTAGCCACCCCGAGGATAGGCAGCAGTCTGAGGTTTGCTGGAGTCCTTGTGGAGACAGGATCGCCCCCCTTTGGACTGGAGGTAGATGTAAGACCTAGTGGCTCAGCTGCTTTGCTTCTCTGACCTCAGCTTGAAGCTTGAACCCCAATATCTGTCTCTGGGTTTTTATTTTTGGTGTTACAGTTACACACCTCGAAGAGTGCAGCAAGACAGGGAGGGTAGACATTCCACATCCGAACTATGGTGTTTCATTCTTGTCCCCTCTGACTCACATGTATATCTGGTGTCTTTTAATCATCAGCAGGCTGTTCAGGGCAGGGGACTGGCCTTCATCGTCTACACTGAGGCCATTAAAAACATGGAAGTGTCCCAGCTCTGGTCAGTTCTCTACATCTTCATGCTGCTGATGATGGGTTTTGGGAGCATGCTTGGAAACACAGCGGCCATCCTCACCCCTCTGACGGACAGCAAGGTCATCTCCAGCTACCTGCCCAAGGAGGCCATTTCAGATCAGGACACCAGGCAGTGGAGGCGGGGCATGGGAGAGTGGCGAAAGGCAAGACAATCAGTGGAAGGGTCTAATTAGGGGCCATGTGCTTCTAAGACAACTCCAGAAAGGCTGCAGGGTGTAGCTGTGCTCCTGCTAGGGTAATACTCAGTTCCACTTGGGTAAGTTGTTCTAGGTGCTGTATGCACATGTAATGTGCACCACAGAGACCCATTTTTAATTTCAACATCTTGCCACCCAGCCAGGATCATGAGAACCCTCCTGTGCCTCTGATGGCTCTATGTCCAGGATAGATAATGTCACATCTGATCACATGTCCTAGCTATCATGTGGGAAGTGTCCTCTTCCCCCACTCCTCGAAGCCTGATAGCCTTGGTTTTTTTTTTTTTTTTTTCTGAAATTGGGTCTCTGTGGTCCACAGTACAAATGCATGTAGCTCCCAATCCAGCACTTAATCCTCTCCTGAGGGAGCCTCCCAGTGGCTGATATTGTATGGTATGGCAGTGGGAAGGGCTACTATGAATTCAGAGGCACCATGGAAAGCCTTAGGAAGTCAGAAGAAAACCTGGAAAAGAGTCAAATATTGACTCTGCCATGTTGTGCAGTTATCTGACAACACTAAGCCCTGGCACCCCCAGTATATAAGGGATCTCTGACTACTACCTTGGAGGCTTAATCTGCTCTGGTACATGACCAGAGCCTGGCATGTGAGAGCATCTATGTAAATTGTAGTTTCTTCCCAAACCAATCCTTATCTAGGGCCCCACACCACATTTAAGTCCACTTCTCACAGTCTCAGAGGCTATCTTTAGCATTCCAAGACTTCCAGCCATTATGATAGAATATATCCATGATGAGAAGGCAGAGGGTGGTCTTGAGTTTAAGCCATAGCAGCTTTGTTCCTGCTCTAACTCTGCCTGCTCTCCCATGCCAAGGCCTGGCCCTTCCAAGCACATAGTGACCATCTCTAGGAGGCAGTAGAGTATACACGGAACCATCACTGATGGACAGAGTGGGAGGGCAGAGGGAATCTCACCCTAGCCCTGTGGACTGAGAGGACTGGCACCCCCTCCCCCCACCTTCTCTGGGAACTAACCTCTGGTCCACACCTGGGACCTCTGAAGGGCCAACACCAGGGAGATGATGTCTCATGACCAGTTCTTCATTGGTCATCCTCAGGCAGCCTCAGCCCTTTTCCCTTTACCTCAATAGCTCCCCCAGAGAGGATCAGATGGGTTGGGGTCACATTCAAACATCAAACCAGAACAGCATCTTCCCAGGGCAGAAGGTATGCAAACTAGGAGTCCCTCTCTCCAGAGCATGAATAAATCTGTCTCTCTCTCTGTGCTCCCAACAGATTTGAAAGTGACCTTCAGGCCATGACTTGCCGCTCCCTCAACTGGTACTGGAAGGCCATGTGGGCGTTTGTGAGTCCAGTACATCATCAGCCTCTATGTCTTCTACCTGGTGACTATATCCTCACAGGGACACTGCAGTACCAAGCCTGGGATGGCACTCAGGTACCCGATGTTCCTGCAGGGCTGGGGAATAAGGCAGAGACCACACAGTCACTCAGAACACAGGGGACTATTGCTGTGCTGTGAGTATTTCACAGATGCTCAATTTGCTTAGCAGAGTGGGCTGTGAGTTTTTAACTATGATGCATGGAGAAGCAAGAGATGCCCCAAAGCATCGCAGTGGGCCTTTCCCTAGAAGTACCAGTATCCTCTGGTGTGCCACACTGTACATATTTATACAGAACGTTTCTACCACCACAGAAACCATTAGTCTGTGCTGAAGGTTACATAACATTTAGGGCTCTAGAATAAGGTACTAGAAAAATTGTTTCTATGGCATTCCTGGATAGGCTTCACACACATTCTCTCACATATGCTCGTAAAGGTCAGAA